>NW_016158015.1:130827-158238 GCF_001687245.7 Rhagoletis zephyria
CTACGGCTGCTGCAATTCAACACACGACACGACATTTTTATAAAGTTTTTATTACAAATGAAACGTTTTTTACTTCAGAACGCACGAATTACTTCGATTTTTCACTTGAAAGTACACAATACGTTTGCAATACGTTTGCACTTGTTTCTAAACAAAAAGCTTGTTTACGTATTGCCATAAATGTCAAAGTCGGCAAAACCAAAGTAGCGGTTTCGGGAATGCGCCACCTTCAGTTCATTTCACCATGATATATGTATACATACATACGTGCATTCAAACATACATATGTATATACATATGTAGGTACTCGTACCCGTCATGTGTCGCTTTATTTCTTTTTCCCCCTCCCTATATACCTATATCTTCCTTTTCACTCATGTAACGTTTTCAGTTTTAAAAATATCACTCTCCACTTTTGTGATACCGACGCCTAAGAAGTTTCACTTCAAAAATTTGATATAACTTTTATGAAGAAAGTAATATTCACAAAATATTTTTACTTATGAATAGTCTAACAAAATATAGGGAGAGCGTCGCCTTTAATAACTGCTCGGCACATTGGACATAGCGCTTTTTTATGAAATTTATCTGCATGCTTTTTAATATGTTGAAAACATTGCTGGAAAACCTTAAACTGTTTGCATGGAACCACGGCGCAATAAACAGGTGAATAAATATAAAACAGCTTTCTTGCTTTATTTTCTGACATTTGGTTGCCTTATAGTCAAATTTTAAAATAAATTTTTCAAATAAGGCAGTGTCAAAATCTTTCTTCTCGCTCTAATTACTTCATCTGGTAAATTCCGCCATGGCATGAATAAACAAAAGTTGCCGTTCATGTTCGCAGCATTTAACACAAAGAATAGTTGCGTTCCCCAACTTGTCTGGGTTAAAACCTGTAAAGGCAAAAGAAGCCAGAGGACCGAGTACGGGAACACTTTCTGGTAAATTCCTGTAAATTCTTGCAACTTCTTGCGAGCTAGCAACTAATACTGTTTTCAGTTTTATCTTCAGTTAAAATTTCGGCATTATCATCACTTTATCCTAAGGTTGCAGACAGAGTGAAGCGAAGCCGAAAATGAAGGTGAAGACGAAGCCGTAGACGAATTGCTTGCGTTGCTGGCGAGTGTACACAGTGGAAGACGATTACGATGCAATGACAACTAAAATGGATTCGTTTTCAGACGAGGAATTTTTTCTAAGTGAAAACCTTTTTCTAAAGATAAAATTAATTGGAAATAAAGAAAAAACAGGAATTCACGAAATAAATTTTGTCCAGGAAAACGTTTGGAGAATTTCATCTTGAAATGATGAGTTACGGCAAGACGGACGGAAGTTTTTCGAATATACGAGAATGTCAATTAATACGTTTGATTACATTTTATCAAAACTTTAGCCATTTCTTCAAAAACAATGGACCGATTTCAATAAAACTACCATCATGGCCGCTGGAGTTTTTTTGTGGCTTTAAGGTAGTATATGTATATCCAAATGGGAAATGTTTAGTTAATTGCACACTGTTTTCGGGGTAGTTGGCAGAGGAGCAAGAGGTGTGGTACCAAAAACCCCAAAAGAGACCAGTCAAAACTTTAAGTAAAGTAACGTTTCTCCTCTCTGACTAAAATAAAGATTCCTGCCCTGGCCGTCCATTTGAAAATGGGGAAAAATTGTCATCCACAGTATTTTTACATAAAAAACCATCAGTCCAACTCCGGCTACGCCACAGTATAGGCAAAACACGATTTTTTTTCAAAATCGTAGATATTCGCTTAGAAAACAGATATAATCGTGAAGATAAATGATCATATAATATAGGAAAACTATAGAGAAGTTACAATAATAATAACGTAACCCTCAATATTCCGTTCAAAATGTCACTTTTTTTTTAAATTTTGGATTTTGGCTCCCATTCCACTAGAAAACACTATATTTAATATACCATTAGTATTGTTTCTGAAAGATTTCTATTTACTTTATCTTAAGACTCGATTTTTGGGACATTGGATGCTATACCTGAGTGGCCAGATTGAAAAAGAAAAGCTTCCTTTAAACTCTAATAACTCGTAAACTATCTGCTTTCACAAAAAAATTTATATAACAAAAACGTTGAAAACATATTGAGAACCATTTTGTCTCGGCCTTGAAAGGATTAAAAAGCGTTTCATATATGACCGACTCTGCATTAAAGGGTTAAATGCTGCACTTCGACCAGTATAACCATTTTTGTAATATACATTTTTTTGTGAAAGCTGATAGTTACGAGTTATTAGAGTTTAAAGAAGCTTTTATTTTCTCAATCTGGCCACTCGGTTACAGCATCCAATGTCCCAAAAATTGAGTCTAAAGATAAAATAAAGAGAAATCTTTCAGAAACAATGCTAATGGTGTATTAAATATAGTGTTTTCTAATAGAATGGGAGCAAAAATCCTAAAATTTCCAAAAAAAAGTGACATTTTGAATGGTATTTTGAGGGTTAAGTTATTGCTTTTGTAATTATACATTACATTACATGATCATTTCTCTTCACGATAAAAAAATTTCATTTCATTATCTCTTTTCTAACCGAAGAGCTACGATTTTGAAAAAAAAACTCGTGTTTTGCCTATAGTGCGCCACCCGTGGGGTTTTTGCGCCGAACTCACTCCGAAATAAAAAAAGTGCATATTTCAAACCGTATTTGTTAATAAATTTTAATCCAAGACAGTTTATTTTAATTAATAAAGTTGTCCTTGGTACATTGTTTTTGAAAAAAGGAATATCTTCTGAAAGATATTTTACTTGGTCTTGTGGATTTTCGGAAAATTGCCTCGATTCCGATTTCAGAATCCCATTTTTATAGACAAAGTTGTAAAGAGATTTTTGAATTTCCATTCTGCAGAGAAGTTTTTGGCCTGGATCCATTTTTTTAATGTGTGCCAACAAACTCACAAAGAAAGCCATATCCTCATCATGAGTTTGTATCTTCTGTTTTGCTTTCTGTTCCAATAGATCAAGTTTTCTTTTTTCGATTTTACCTATGTATTTCAGCATTTACTTGATCATTTCACTTAAGTTTTTACCTTAAGTGAGCTTTGTAAGGTCCCTGCAAACCAAAGTTCCCGAAATTTTAAAGAAACTCGGAAATGTGTTTCGAATTCTGTAATGATTTCTTTACGAATTTTCAAAGAAAATCGTATGAAGGGGTTGACACGAACTCGTAAAGAAATATCTATAGGATTTTTTAACCAAAATTCTAAAAGATTTCTTTAGGAATATTTTGTTAAATTTCTGAATGAAAATTCTAAAGGATTTCTTTAAATATATTTTGTTCAATTTCTAAAGGAAAATTCTAAAAGATCTCTCTAAGAATATTTTTTCAGCATTCTGAAGAAAATTTAGAATAGATTTCTTAAAGAATATTTTGCCAACCTTCTGAAAGAAATTAAACACGGAAATTTTTGGAAATTAATCGCTAAAGTTTATTCGGTTTATATACTATATGAAATGTATGAGAGCGGGATTTCAATTACTATCCGGCTGTTTGCGAGGATAGCGACCAAATATTTACAAAATTCTCGTTTGCCTATGAGGCAGCTAATGTTAGCTACAAAAGAATTCACAATAGTTTTCAAGGTTTAAAGTAAGTAAATGTACAATAAAGTGATAAATATAAATTTTAAGCGTTCAAAAGGTAAGTATTTAAAATTTTAGTAAAAGCTAACTATTTCATGGTATAAAGAAGGTAAATACAACATGTTTAAGGTTGATATTTGCTTTGAATGTAAAAATTAGAAAAAAAGTTAAATTTAATAAATTTATAATTCTATTAAGTTTAGACTCATGTCCTCGACAATTGCGGGAAACGTTTAGGTCTGCGGGTTAACTGCATGCTGTCGATTCTTAACGAGGTCCTTTGCAGAGTTGAAAAATCGTTTAATGATAGCTTCAGTGTTGTCCAGCTTAGCATTCCCAACTGCAGACACACAGGAATCTGTGAACAAAGTAATCTTATTTAGCTGCATACATATTACGCTGTAGGTACGCTAAAATTACGCAAGGTTATCAATTCCTCAATAATCGCAATATTAAACTTACCTTTTTGGCTTATTCTTATTTTTTTAATTTTCGGTTCTTATAAATAAACGCGTTTATAGCACAAAATCACAAAAAGATATACATATATATATTTTTTTTTGGTGCGTCAGAAGTTTTTTATATTTTCAATGTCGATTGTGACATTATTATAATTACATTAATGATTTTCTTTCGAAATTTCCTAAAAGAATCGAAGTGTGCACAGTACATTTCATCTTAGAAAATTCGGCAAAAAATCAGAAAGAAAATAATGGAATCTTAACGATTTTCTTCCGCAATTTCGTAAAACAATCGAAGTGTGCACAGTTTATTTCATTTTAGAAAACTCGGCAAAAAATCGGAGGAGATCTTTACGAATTCTTTAAAATTTCTCTACAATTCAGAATACTCTGTAAAAATGGTTTGCAGGGGTGTTGGGTGTCTCTACTTCAAAAGTACTCGTGCTGTTTTCGACGCAATAATTTTCCTTGCTTCCATGATCCTTCGGTATTTTATTAATGTCCATATCGATACTACTGTTGTTATCCTCATCTTCAATATGAATAATTTCCTCCAAAAATTTTTGCTGAGTCAGATTCCCCGACTACTTGTGACAATTTATTTGATCTCTAATGAAAAGCATTGAAGTAAAATGTGGCCACTGTGAAGCATTTCCATTAAAGCCGTCTGGTCCTGGGTCACCTGAACGTTCAGGTGGAACTTTTTTCAGCTCAGTTGGAATGTGTCTCTCAATTGCTTCCATTTCTTTTTTATTACTGCAGCTGAAAACCAAAGAAATATACATGCTTATGACATAATTGATATCTAATATTCAATAAAAATTAAATGAAGAAAATGTTAAATACTAGATCGCTCTCACCCGCTTCGCTGAGTGAGTGAGCTTTACTTTAGGATTTTATTAAGGTTTTTACATAGCGCTGGAACTTCCCTAAACTGTACTGTAAAAAGTAAAAAGGAAATAGTTTAATTATAGTTGACATGTTTCAAATAATTTTTGATATGCCAAGAAATTAATACAACAAAAAGATCAATCGTTTTATGGGCATATCGTTACGTACAAGTTGCGATAAAACGATGGAGCTTAAATTTTTTAAAAATAAGGCTGACGTTTTTTTGTCGAGTGTTGTTAGTTATCTCGAAAATAACTTTCAGTTTAATAAAAACAAATTTGAATATTCGAATGGCTTTTGCCTATTCTTTCATTCAATTCTTTCTTCACAATTCACTGACATTAGTTGTGTTTTCGTATTCTCCAGCAAAAAATATCCTGTAACTTGCCAGTAACCAAATTTCGGAGAGTAAGCCAATATTTACTCCCAATGAGTGAAATATGCAAGAAAGTACGAAAACGCAAAACCACCAAGAAGTTGCTAGTTTTATGAACAGCTGATTAATTTGTTATTTTCCGATGCAATTTTCTTAGAAACCTATGATAAATTTAAATAGGTTTATTTTGTCAATTGCAACTCTAAAGGCACCGCAAACAATTATTTTGTTAATGTGAATAACATTAAGCATCATGCCATCAGCTGTTTTTCTTACTAGCAAATAGTTGCTAGTAAAAATTTATCCAGTAAAAATCCAGTAAAACTTGCAAGTTCAGCTGTCATTTTTGCTATCTCAATTTCCCCTCTTTTACTAGGTTCTTGCAAGTTTTTGCGTACGAAAACGACATCCAGTAAAAAATCAGTAAAATTAGTACTGGATTTACTGGATAGTGCGTACGTGAACGGGGCTATTATAAACGAGTTTTGCATACAAAACATAGAGTTAGATACTCTTTTTGGCGAATTCTTAGCCACTTTAGCGAATTCTAGCTTCCTGGCGCATAGAGAAACCGGCTTCTGATTAAAATTTTTCAAAGTGAACTGCAAATTAAAAGTAAGTTTAAAATGCAATGTATAGAATTTTTTGACTACTTAAACACTGAAGATGGAAATGATCTCATTATGACTATTGAAAAATGTCACAAATATAAAATAATTTATAGGCTTCTGTGTATAATGATGTGTACACTCATGTTAAAGTGAATAACACTTTTATTTTGTATAAACAATATTTTATTTATATACCAAAATATTGTTAAAAACAAGTACTCTGGCGTTTTAAAGTATTATCTGTTACTTACATTCATAATTTTGCTTTGAATAAAAATGTACTGAAAAGTAATGATTTTTTTAGCATGAAAAAGTCTAACGTACTGATCGCGCATTAAAAAGCTGGCATCCATACGCTGAGTGTATGTAATTTCTACGTGCTACATTGAGTAAAACTCAATTGAAATACAGAAGGTTTAAAATTTGTTTAACCATCTTCAAAATGTTTTCAAACTAAAACTTTCTTAAAGTTCTCACTTGTCATACTTTTTCAATTAACTTATCCCCTGAACTCAATTCGAGATTTTAAACATATGGAAACCCCTTACATGTAGTTTTGAAATGAAGACCTTTAAAAACCATTTCGATTGACACCCATTATGTGATAATTCATTTAAGTTATTGAATAGTTTGAACTTAACCTTTTGAACAGTTGGCAACCTTCTTAAACCTCTTTCGTCTGGCAGTCATATTGTGATACATATTCAAAACCATTTCGATTCGATTTTTTGTGTATATATTGTAGGTATGAGATGTAAAATATATTTCATACCGCTAGGTGCAGGGGCCAAGGCACCTCCCATACAAACCGAATTTTTCATATTGCATATCTCTGGAAGTGTTCATGGTAGACTACTCGAATATGGTATGGAGATATATTAAAACAATTGCATACTCATGGAGAAAAATTGCGGTTATTGGAAAAAGAGGCGTGGCACCTCCCATACAAACCGAATTCTTCAAACTGCATATCCCGCAAAATGTTCATGGAAGAGGTCTCGAACACGGTATGGAGAAAGCAATCGCATACTCATGGAGATAAATTGTGGTTATCGGAAAAGGAGGCGTGGCACTTCCCACACAAATCGAATTTTTCATACTGCATATCTCTGGATGTGTGCTGGAAGTTGGTATGTACAAGATATATAAAATCAGTCGCGTGGCCATGAAGAAAAATTGGGGCTATTGGAAAGGGGGCGTGGCACCTCCCATGGTAGATTACTCGAAAATGGTATGGAGAGATATGAAATCAATCCCATACTCTTAGAGAAAATTTTACCTATTTGAAAGGGGGCGTGGCGCCTTTCAAACGCACTGAAACTATTACGTATCTTTGTATGCATGCACAGTTTTGCTAGGTTGTTTAAGACGGCCTTCTGACAACCACCAAACCGCAATATTAGAAGAGAAATGCGTCACTGAAAATCATGAACGTGAACTGGTGAAACTGATGAAAATGTTGGACCAAAATGTTTCAACACAAAATACTTATTTTGGGCGGGACGAAGTTCACCGGGTCTGCTAGTACTAATATATATTTTGAAAGCCGTATTTTATGTGTTCGCAAAGCTCGAGAACGGCCGAATCGATTTTTTTGGAAATTTCGGACACCTGCTTCAGACGTCCCAAAGATAGTAAATAGGCTAAACAAAATTTCGATATAAAAGGGGGCGTTGCACCTCCCATATAAACCGATTTTTTCATACTGCATATCTCTGGAAGTTTTCATGGTAGAATACTGAAACTTGGTTTGGAGATATATGAAATTGCATACTCATGGACAAAAATTGAGGTTATTGGAAAAGGAATTTTTCATACTGAATATCTCTGCAAGTGTTCATGGTAGAGTACTGGAACTTGGTATAGAGATGGATTTTGTGATATCAATCGCATACTCTTGGAAAAAATTAGAGCTATTGGAAAAAGGGGCGTGGCACCTCCCATGCAAGTCGAAGTTTTCGTACTGCACATCTCTGAAAGTGTTCATGGTAGAATGCCGGAACTAGGTACGGCGATATATGAAATCAATCTCATACTCATGGAGAAAAGTGGGCTATTTGAAAATAGGGCATGGCGCCGTGCAAAAATAAATATATAATTCCTCTGTAGGTGGGTTTTTGAGTGAAATCCTCAAATTCTCGTACGGATTTTCACGAAGTTTTTTGTGTGCTTTTGAGTGGCTCTCTGGATAGTGTAGTTTCACAATTTCACCCAACAGCTGGCGCTGTAGTTAAGCTATTACTAAAAATCTTATTTATGCCCCACTTTGACTAATATTCAAAATATGTATTGGTAGCGGTAAAGGCAATACTATTGCCAAAAAGGGATGCCTGGTAGCGCTGGAGTCATTACGAATAATCGCCACGTTAGAAAAGGTGCCGTGAAAGTCAGATTAAATGGACCTGTTGCACCATTGAATATATCGACCTCTTGTGTGTTACAATTGGCCTAATGGATGTGGTTTGCCAGTATTATTGAGCGTTAAAGCTTCATTCGGAGACACCAAGGTTGAGTTGTGCACGGGTAAAACTCAAATCACCACCGATAAATCAACCGCCACAACCATTGCGCGCCTTTTACTGTACAAATAATTGAATTTAATTTTTAACAAGTAAGAAAGTCTAAGTTCGGGCGGAGCCGAACATTAAATACCCGGCGCAAGTATTAAATAGATGTTTTTTCACCTTTCCGAAAGCTACCGCTAGTTGGTAAGCCGGGGTGTATAAATTTTGAGTAAATTAGCGTCCTTAAATTTCGAATTATTGAAGTTTCAAGCATTTCTGAAATTNCATTTATGTATACATTTGTCTATATCTATCTCGATTCGTTTTGGCTGTTACAAACAACCGTTATGTGAACAAAATTAATATACCCTTGTGCACAAGTGCGCTCGGGTATAAAAAGGCGGCAAATCTTCCGAAAGACTTAAATATTATTCAAAACTTTCAAACTAAATATTTCTTAACAATATTTCGTTAGACAACCATATTTTGATTCTTCAGATAGCTTGCGTATAATTAATTCAAGTTTGACTTTTCAACAAGTGGCAAACCTTTTCAAAATATATTCAAACTACAGCTTTTCTATGCCTCTTGACATGCATTTTTTTAATATAATTTTCAAATAAATAACTCCCTTAATTGAAGTTGAATTTGATTTTTTTTTAAGGTGGCAGCCCTCATCCATGAGTAGATAATGATTTTATATATCTCTATACCAAGTTTTAGCAATCTATCAAAAATATTTCCTGAGAAATGCGGTATGAAAAATTCCGTTTGCATGGGAGGTGTCACGCCCCCTTGTCTAATCGAGATTAATTTTTTCCTATATTTTAAGTTGGGCTAAATGACAGCAATGTACAAAATTTCATGATGACCGGTGGAGTAGTTAAAGCGTGAAAGTGTAGCAAACAAACAAACCCACTTTGGGATTTATAATATTAGTAAGGAAGTAAGGATGGCTGATATATATATACATACATATCATTACCTTAATTCACAAAGGCCCTAACCAAACCTTTATTTCGAAACTGCGTCTTTCACAGATTTTGGGAGGATGTACCTATCAAAGAACACCTTCAGAAAAATTTGAAGGTGTTATTACCAAAAATAATGAAGTTACATGACACTTTTTAAAAAGCCTTACCTGTTTTTGACACTTTTGTTATAATATGGGTATTCATGCAAACACGTAAATATCTCGTAACTGCGTAAACCTCTTAAATAAACCGATTTTCCATACAATATTAAGTTAGTTTATGAGGTTTACATGGTTACGAGGAATTTACGCATTTCCATGAATTGCCTTAATAATTTTTGCTTCTCTTGTAAAATAAAAAATCTTTTGGTTTATGAATTAAGGTATGTATTTTCGATTCATATTTTTTGTTGAGCTTCTCTGGTACATATCCATTATGTGTTGTAAAGGATCTATAGGTAAAATATATATGCACGTGTATACATAGGTACATATATACTGGACTTCGACTAAAGGTATTTACAAATTAACAAAAATAAAAAAAACACCTTTACTTACAAATGTATGTAATTCCTTAGGGTATACCCGTACATTGCTAATTCACAATAAAGCTTGAAAGGACAGTATACAAGGGTACAAAGATAAACGAGAGGAGAAAATTAAGAGACGATCCTTTAATGCGCCTCAATAAATATTTCAGTCTTGAATATTTAAGTTTTTACTCTCACAACTTATATAAGTTTTCAAATATAAGAATTAACTAAATATGCTCCAAATTAAAATTTACAAAAGGATATTATCCCCATAATCACAAACTGTCCTTAATGGCGACTCTGAAAATTATCACGAAGCAAAAACTTTTAAAACAACAAAGTGCATACTGTTCTAAGGTGGCAATAAATTCCACACTTGTGAAGATGCGCAAATTAGAACACGGAGCTCACAGAATAATAAAAAAATCTTTTTCCAAAAACATTAAATACTAAGGAAGCTTTGCAGAGATGACGATGATATACATACATATATTGCTTATTTACTAAAAGACTGTCACAACTGAAAAACTGCATTTTATGTACACTCTAAAAAGTTTTTGTTTAAATTTGCGCATATTAAGATAGGTAACCAGTCTTCTCTCTTAATGAATGCAAATTTACACACCGTGTTAATTAAAATAAACACTGCTCGCTTACTTTTACTTATCATATGTGTGGCGCAGAACAAATTTCAAATTTTTTTTTTAAGTTCTAAACATTTACTGTTCACAATTTCCCAGTTTACACATAAAATGTTTAAAATTTCCTCTAAAAAATTGTTGCTGATATAAAGAGAGGTAACCAGTTTCCTCTCCTAGTGTGTGCAAAATTAAACACTGTCTTTTTACTTTTACATACTAAATTTGTTACGTAGAAAAAAACTACACACAAAGTGTTTAAAGTTGAGTAAATATGAACACTTAGCATTAGCGCATACAAGGGGTGGGCTTTGGGGTTGAAACCCCCGTATTATTAAGAAGTATTAAAAAAAAATGAGAAACCAAAAATCGACGAAAATGAACATAAAAGTGTAAAAGTTTCATGGAATAATTTAATTTATGTATATTAAAAATCTCTTGTAAACTTTTGTATTACTTTTGAAAGTTGAGTGCATCTTGTGTTTATAGACCTTTTTATTAAACAAGTAATTTTTAAGCAATAAGCAAAACCGACTTCAATTCTCATATACAAATTTAGGAATACCGTTAATTTTTTCATGATTTAATGATCAGATCTAAACCAAATTACGGGACGACCCTTAAGGTACCATGTTTCCGGTAAAAAAGAAGAATTATTGGAATCGGTTCACGCGGTCCATAATTATGCGGTGGCATACATAAAAGAAGAAAAAGTACTCCGAAGAATTGATAACCTCCCCTTTTTTGAAGCCGGATGAAAATGTTTGAGTTCTTTGTAAATTTTATGTAAATAAAATGCAATTTATGAAACTTTAAAAAGTTTATTTATTTATTACATACTGTACATAAAACTTGCATAAATGTATTTTAAATAGCGTGTTATCTGAAGCGAATTTTCAGTATTTTCTGATGATATATATTTTGAAAGGTAAACCCCTCCTCTGCCCCCTCCCCTCGCTCCCCTCTCCCCCTCCTAAAATATATTCCTGGGTGCTCCCCTGGCACTTAGTATTTATTATTTGTAAAAAATATATTTTTACTTTCAAAATGTTTCTAATTTTAAACATGTCATGTGTATATTTTAAACAACTCATGTTCAAAATCAAATCTTGAACATCTTGTGCGTATATTTGAACAGATTCTGGTTGAAAAATAAACACTTTTCAGTAGTAGTGCATATCTTTTTTCTGTATTTTGGGTATATATTCAAATCTTTTAACGCCTCTCCTGAATAATTCAGGACCCGAATTGCGGCATTCATAATCGAATGATAACTCGTTTCAAATCGAGTCAAATAAAATGGCGCTGTTTTCTCCCCAGAATTGTTTAAATTTCCGAAACGCACTCACTATCGAATGCCGTGATCTCAAACTCAAATTTCGATACGAGCTACGTTCGATATCGAATGTCGCGATTCAGGCACTGTCTTTGAGTCGTGACAGTATCATAGTAAGTGAGCGATATGTTATTTCATATATGTACATACATATTTATTTACGAATTTGTTGTTTTTTAAAAGCTGGAAGCCCGTGTAATTCGTTTATAATGTTTCTATTTATGCAAAGGCTGAAGTGTGCAACATGTCCTCTCAATGCTCTATAGTGAAACATACATAACTTACTTCTATTTATGTATGTACATAATACATATGTGGTTGATATAAATAAATTTACAGCAAATAATAGGTTAAAAATTTCTAAATGTACACAACCTTGCACATAATATACGTACATACATATTTATATTCTTAATTGCAATTATTCAGGTAGAGTACATATCCCGCCTCCTTATCTAAGATTCTACTGTATATTGTAAAAACATGCTAATTTTAGAGTATTTTCAATGTTTAGGTTCCTTAGCCTTTTTTTTTGTCAAATCAAATTGTGCTGTTGCTAAGTAGTTAGAACCTTCTAAGTGCAGCGTACTCTGTCTATGAGAACTCCTTATTAAACAGAATGAAGCGAGCAATAGAAGCGAGGAACCTAAAACAAATAGGGCTATTATCACACCCAAACGTATTTTCGGTGGCACGGTTTCAGCGAAGCTCATCAAATCGGTTATTTCATCCGGAAGTTCGTCAATGCCTTCCTCAAACCACAAAATAGGGAAGACGATATCTGGGAAATTAGCAACTTGTTTTATGTCGAAAACCTGACTCACAGCCAAATTGATTTGAACACGTGCACGAGCTCTTAAAGTTGTTCCCATGGTCTGCAATAGATTAAAAAGATATTTAAATAAGTTTTTAATTTGAAAATTGTTAATATAAGAAATTACGATATAAGTTAATTACAAATTTGATTAGTGAAGCCCTAAAAACGCTATATGGGAAAATCTAAAAAATAGGTAAATTTTGTGTTACTAAGCCTTATTTCCATTGTTTTAAACTATATCGACCTTGTTGCTTTTGGATACATTGATTTACTATGCATATACTTGAAGCCCCCAAAAAATGTTGAACAAATTGGTTGAATTGCGTTTGAATTAAAGATCAATATCAACGATTTTACCCTCCTTTCCCGCCCTACCAACACGAGGGCGCAGCCCACATGACGCATATAATTTTTTTTTGTTGGTGCCCAGAAGTGGAAACAGGAGTATTAGAGTGGTTCATAAAAACACTCTTTTTGGAAATTCATAAACGCCACATCAGAATATTGTTATTTGTGATAAAAAAAGAGACACGTATTTTTTTATTTTGAAAAAAAAAAGTTTTTTTAGAGGTCGCGCTGGTCGGTTTTTATAAAAAGGCTGATGTTCTCAATTTTTTTATTTTCTTGACATCAGGATCAGTGTTGCCATTTTAGCCGTTTTCCGGCTAGATTTAGCCGGTTGCGATAGCAAACAGCCAGAGAAATTTCAATTTAGCCGGCAGCCGATTTATTAGCCGTTTTGCAGAAAAAAATTAGCCGTTTTTAGCCGATTTTGCTATTTGCCTTGTTTTCTTAAATTTCAAATATGTATATATGTTTCCATTTTTGACTAAGCGACCCAAAATCTGTTAGAGATGGCCACTAGCCTTATCGTGGAGAAAATCTTCATGTCAGGCAGTGTTGTATGAAATTGGGCCGATTTCGCTTATTTTTTTTTAAACGAAGAAGGGATTTTCTTCATAAAATGTTTGTTATAAATGTCTTAATTTTAAGTGTGAAGTTTTATTCGCAAACTTAGAAAATAAGAAATTGTTTCACTGTTAAGACACTTAAGATGCGGTTGTGTTTGGATATAGTGCCAACAAACAGAATAAATATTACATGTAGATATTGTATTCCCAGATAGTCAATTCTGCCCAAATTACAAAACATCATTTTTGCCCACTCCCAAAGGTTTAAGGTAAGGAAAAAATTTATATTTTCAAGCACTATGTACACATATGTATTTTTTTAAACAAACTTTTTTGCTGAGAATTTATTTAAATTCCAAAAACCGAATGCCAACTTGAATTAAAGGAACCAACACTGAAGTGAATCAAAATGAAAATAAAAAGCACAAATTTATATGTAAAGCAAAACTCTCTGGGAATCCTACGGAACATCTGCCGGTCATACGACCGGTCATAAAAATGGGAGATCTGCAGTCTTTTGGCATCATATTTTACATCAGAATTGAAGGGATTTCTGAAAAATCTGACCAGTTCTTTTGTGTAACTGTGATTTTGCATCCCTTGTCAACATATGGCCTCGGTTGATGTTAACTTAAGGTCGTTGTTTTACTGCCTTAAAATTGAAGGGAAATTTTTACGTTTTTTGTGTGTATTGGTTTCTATTTGAGTGTATTGAGAATCGGTCAGTCTGAAAAGGCCTTGTAGGGAAGACAATCCAGCGAGAATTGTCACTCAAAATATCAGATAGTAAGAAAAAATGCTCCCAAATGCTCTCTCATGTAGAGAAACTTGCAATTTTCTGTACGAACGCAAATTTGCAAGTTTTTTTGCCAGCTAGTGTCCACGGGTGCATTTCAAACAAAATAAATTTGTATAGAATTTTGAAAATTCTTTCAGAGGGGCAAAAAACAGGACCTACGTGTATATATCTTGTCAGTCCGACTTTCTTCAACATACGTTTCAACTTCTTTGTCGGGTTTACTATATCGACTCTGGTTGAGATTGCATTCCGATTAAGAATACAGTTTTTTTTGTCGAATACCTTTCAAATCATTGGAATTAACTACATTAATTAAGTAAACAAGTATTAACTTACATTTTTCATTTTAAAATCGCTCCAGTTTGTAAATTTTTAAATTTAACGAACTTGTTTATTCAAATTATCGTCGACAAAAAATCCAACCATGTGCCACAATCATATGTTTTTCCTAATTGCAAATTCTTGCTGGCAAAAATTTTTTCCGGGTCGAATTTGTAACTTCTCTCCAAGAAATAGTCTTTTTACTCGTGATTTATGTAAATAAAACATGTGAAATTTAGTTGAAACTTTAGCCGTTTTTAGCCGGTTTTATTTGCCAACTTAGCCGGTTCGTCCAAAAAGTTCTGGCAACACTGATTCAGGATGCGGAAAAATTCGCTCGCGAACGCNATGGGATGTGCTAGGCCCCCTTTTACAAACTCATTTATATATGCCATACTATAAGCGCCTACCATAGACATGCCTGCATACCAGGGTGCGGAAAAATTCGCTCGCGAACGCTCAAACATACGATCTTCTCATATTAGCTTATTTTGCGATTGTATTTTACAGCGATAAATACTTGAGCAAACGAGCGTTCGAGAAAACATTGCCTGCGTTTTCGTTCGTAAGAGATCGCATGCAAAGAGTTTATGTATACACATTGCAAACGAACGACCGTACGAAAGCGATCGTCCGTGGCAAGAGGGCTGGTGCAGAAAATCATAGTGCGCACTCTCTCGCCAACGAAAACATAGGCAATGCTCTCGCTAACAATCGTTTGCTCAAGTATTTATCGGGGTAAAATACAATCGCAAAACGAGCTAATATGAGAAGATCGTATTTTTAATCGTTCGCGATCGTTCGTTGGTAGAGCGTGGGTAAACAAATATTTGAATTTAGTATATTTTGATATGAACGAAGGCAGGTTACTCGCTTTTTTTGATTTAAAAATGGGCAAAGTATCGAATATTGAGAAGACAAAACTTGTTACATATAATAAAGACACAAATTTTTCGAAGTGCCTTTTGTGCGAAAAACAACTTAAAGGCTACATATTAGGAAACATTAAAAGACATTACGAAACTATACACAAACATAACTTTGATGAAAGCGTTGCATCTACAAGCAACAATAACGTTTCCAAACGCCGAAGTTCTAACCAATTTGGTCTAAAATTAAATAAAAAAGATTTTCTAAAGTGTTGTGTTGGATTGGCAACCATGAAAAACATTCCGATTCGACT
Source organism: Rhagoletis zephyria (assembly GCF_001687245.7). Lineage (NCBI taxonomy): Eukaryota > Metazoa > Arthropoda > Insecta > Diptera > Tephritidae > Rhagoletis > Rhagoletis zephyria. The sequence goes on from NW_016158015.1 coordinate 146,795, forward strand.
TTTTGATGACGAGCTTTATTTTAAGCAAATAATTGGACCCTACGAAAATCTATTTAGTTTACAATTGAATTCAAAAAATATTGTTAAGCATATAAATCTGTTCGCAAATAAAATAAAACATCTTTTGAAACAATGTTTGTCCAAGAAAATGTTAAGCTTAAAAGTCGATGTAGCTGCCAGAATGGGGAAGAGTGTATTGGGAATAAATATCCAATATATTAAAGATTTTAAAATTGTGATAAACACAATTGGCATGATACAATTGAAAACGAGGCATACAGCACATTTTTTAAAAGAGGAAATATTAAAATGCTTGCAAGAATTCGATATTGACCTTACACAAATATATTCAACTACTTCGGACAACGGGGCAAACATGTTAAAAGCTTCAAAGCTACTTCAACAAGACATGATAGATTTACAAAATGATGATTGAGAAACGACTTCAGAAAATGAGAATGATGACTACGAATTAGTACACAATCGCTTGAATTCGGCACTGGCAGTAGTAAGATGTGCCGCGCACACAATTCAATTGGCANAATGGGCAAAGTATCGAATATTGAGAAGACAAAACTTGTTACATATAATAAAGACACAAATTTTTCGAAGTGCCTTTTGTGCGAAAAACAACTTAAAGGCTACATATTAGGAAACATTAAAAGACATTACGAAACTATACACAAACATAACTTTGATGAAAGCGTTGCATCTACAAGCAACAATAACGTTTCCAAACGCCGAAGTTCTAACCAATTTGGTCTAAAATTAAATAAAAAAGATTTTCTAAAGTGTTGTGTTGGATTGGCAACCATGAAAAACATTCCGATTCGACTTTTTGATGACGAGCTTTATTTTAAGCAAATAATTGGACCCTACGAAAATCTATTTAGTTTACAATTGAATTCAAAAAATATTGTTAAGCATATAAATCTGTTCGCAAATAAAATAAAACATCTTTTGAAACAATGTTTGTCCAAGAAAATGTTAAGCTTAAAAGTCGATGTAGCTGCCAGAATGGGGAAGAGTGTATTGGGAATAAATATCCAATATATTAAAGATTTTAAAATTGTGATAAACACAATTGGCATGATACAATTGAAAACGAGGCATACAGCACATTTTTTAAAAGAGGAAATATTAAAATGCTTGCAAGAATTCGATATTGACCTTACACAAATATATTCAACTACTTCGGACAACGGGGCAAACATGTTAAAAGCTTCAAAGCTACTTCAACAAGACATGATAGATTTACAAAATGATGATTGAGAAACGACTTCAGAAAATGAGAATGATGACTACGAATTAGTACACAATCGCTTGAATTCGGCACTGGCAGTAGTAAGATGTGCCGCGCACACAATTCAATTGGCGGCATATGATTCTTTCAAGGAAATGCAAAATAAATTGGAGGAGTGCAGGAAAATTGTGAAACTACTTAGGGCTAGCACAAGAAGCTGTATTAACTCTGCGGATCTACGTTTGCCACCAATTGATAATATAACTCGATGGAACTCAACATAATAAGCGGGTGATACATATACGTTTCCATAAACAGGCAGAGTACAGCAATGTATTAATTTTCTGGGCATTAGGGTACAAGTTCATATATGCAGCGATGTACAGACCTTAGATGCACAAGTGTTAATGTACGTGTAAAAAACTCTACGATAAACGAAAAACTTCATTTCTGCCTGTTTCGCATGTATGTACAGTGTACATTGTACACTCGCCAAAACAGTAGCAGGTATTGAATTGCTAGCAAATAGAATGTAGGCCTTTTTCACACAAAGTGGTTAATCTTCTACAAAGTGGGTATTGTAAAAAATTGTATACCTAGGTTTCCTTCAAGAAATGAACTTCAGTCTGGTATACTAGCACAAAAATAGAATATAATGATTTTTTTTCAGCGCAGTAAATATTAGACAATGTTACGGATTTCCCTAACTAAAGGTTCTTAAAGTATGAAATGTTAGATACATACATATCGTCACCTGAAATGCAAAAAGAGGTAACAACATCGTAAATTAAATGCAAAAAGTCGTGACTAATATTTAATTTTTTTTTTTCATAAAATGATGTGGGGAGTTGTAATCAGAGCTGGGTGGTAATGATTCCTTTAGGAATTAAATTCCTCCCAATTACAAGAAATTGTAATTAGGAATCAATTCCTTCAGTCCACAGCAAAGGAATCGATTACTTTTTCAATTCCTTGAAGTAATTTCAAATGTAATTGGTTTTTTTCTTTAATTCCATTACAAGGAATTTCATATTGTAATTGGAATGGTTTTTTCTTAACAGCGGTCGTCCCTCGGCAGGCAATGGCAAACCTCCGAGTGTATTTCTGCCATGAAAAACAGCTTCTCATAAAAATACAATCGCCGTTCGGAGTCGGCGTAAAACTGTAGGTCCCTCCGCTTTGTGTGACAACATTAAGGCGCACGCCACAAATCGGAGGAGAAGCTCGGCCAAACACTAACATATGTGTAAGCGCCAATCTATTATTATTATTAATTGGAATCAATTACGTGCTAGTAATGTATTTTTTTTTTCCAATTCCTTTGAAAGGAATTGCAAGAGTACTTAGTTTTTTCAATTACTCAAACGAATTGTAAAAGTAATCGAGAAACTGAAAGTACATTCACGAATGTACAATGTGGAATTTTTGTTGTGGTCAAAGATTAAAATCGAAAGCACACATTGGACATCTTCTATGTATATCTATATACATATATAAAAATGTTGTGTTCGTGTGTCACGGTCATCAAAACCCGAGTACTTTAGTTTTTTCAATTACTCAAACNTGTTGTGTTGTGTTGTGTTGTGTTGTGTTGTGTTGTGTTGTGTTGTGTTGTGTTGTGTTGTGTTGTGTTGTGTTGTGTTGTGTTGTGTTGTGTTGTGTTGTGTTGTGTTGTGTTGTGTTGTGTTGTGTTGTGTTGTGTTGTGTTGTGTTGTGTTGTGTTGTGTTGTGTTGTGTTGTGTTGTGTTGTGTTGTGTTGTGTTGTGTTGTGTTGTGTTGTGTTGTGTTGTGTTGTGTTGTGTTGTGTTGTGTTGTGTTGTGTTGTGTTGTGTTGTGTTGTGTTGTGTTGTGTTGTGTTGTGTTGTGTTGTGTTGTGTTGTGTTGTGTTGTGTTGTGTTGTGTTGTGTTGTGTTGTGTTGTGTTGTGTTGTGTTGTGTTGTGTTGTGTTGTGTTGTGTTGTGTTGTGTTGTGTTGTGTTGTGTTGTGTTGTGTTGTGTTGTGTTGTGTTGTGTTGTGTTGTGTTGTGTTGTGTTGTGTTGTGTTGTGTTGTGTTGTGTTGTGTTGTGTTGTGTTGTGTTGTGTTGTGTTGTGTTGTGTTGTGTTGTGTTGTGTTGTGTTGTGTTGTGTTGTGTTGTGTTGTGTTGTGTTGTGTTGTGTTGTGTTGTGTTGTGTTGTGTTGTGTTGTGTTGTGTTGTGTTGTGTTGTGTTGTGTTGTGTTGTGTTGTGTTGTGTTGTGTTGTGTTGTGTTGTGTTGTGTTGTGTTGTGTTGTGTTGTGTTGTGTTGTGTTGTGTTGTGTTGTGTTGTGTTGTGTTGTGTTGTGTTGTGTTGTGTTGTGTTGTGTTGTGTTGTGTTGTGTTGTGTTGTGTTGTGTTGTGTTGTGTTGTGTTGTGTTGTGTTGTGTTGTGTTGTGTTGTGTTGTGTTGTGTTGTGTTGTGTTGTGTTGTGTTGTGTTGTGTTGTGTTGTGTTGTGTTGTGTTGTGTTGTGTTGTGTTGTGTTGTGTTGTGTTGTGTTGTGTTGTGTTGTGTTGTGTTGTGTTGTGTTGTGTTGTGTTGTGTTGTGTTGTGTTGTGTTGTGTTGTGTTGTGTTGTGTTGTGTTGTGTTGTGTTGTGTTGTGTTGTGTTGTGTTGTGTTGTGTTGTGTTGTGTTGTGTTGTGTTGTGTTGTGTTGTGTTGTGTTGTGTTGTGTTGTGTTGTGTTGTGTTGTGTTGTGTTGTGTTGTGTTGTGTTGTGTTGTGTTGTGTTGTGTTGTGTTGTGTTGTGTTGTGTTGTGTTGTGTTGTGTTGTGTTGTGTTGTGTTGTGTTGTGTTGTGTTGTGTTGTGTTGTGTTGTGTTGTGTTGTGTTGTGTTGTGTTGTGTTGTGTTGTGTTGTGTTGTGTTGTGTTGTGTTGTGTTGTGTTGTGTTGTGTTGTGTTGTGTTGTGTTGTGTTGTGTTGTGTTGTGTTGTGTTGTGTTGTGTTGTGTTGTGTTGTGTTGTGTTGTGTTGTGTTGTGTTGTGTTGTGTTGTGTTGTGTTGTGTTGTGTTGTGTTGTGTTGTGTTGTGTTGTGTTGTGTTGTGTTGTGTTGTGTTGTGTTGTGTTGTGTTGTGTTGTGTTGTGTTGTGTTGTGTTGTGTTGTGTTGTGTTGTGTTGTGTTGTGTTGTGTTGTGTTGTGTTGTGTTGTGTTGTGTTGTGTTGTGTTGTGTTGTGTTGTGTTGTGTTGTGTTGTGTTGTGTTGTGTTGTGTTGTGTTGTGTTGTGTTGTGTTGTGTTGTGTTGTGTTGTGTTGTGTTGTGTTGTGTTGTGTTGTGTTGTGTTGTGTTGTGTTGTGTTGTGTTGTGTTGTGTTGTGTTGTGTTGTGTTGTGTTGTGTTGTGTTGTGTTGTGTTGTGTTGTGTTGTGTTGTGTTGTGTTGTGTTGTGTTGTGTTGTGTTGTGTTGTGTTGTGTTGTGTTGTGTTGTGTTGTGTTGTGTTGTGTTGTGTTGTGTTGTGTTGTGTTGTGTTGTGTTGTGTTGTGTTGTGTTGTGTTGTGTTGTGTTGTGTTGTGTTGTGTTGTGTTGTGTTGTGTTGTGTTGTGTTGTGTTGTGTTGTGTTGTGTTGTGTTGTGTTGTGTTGTGTTGTGTTGTGTTGTGTTGTTTTGTATTGTGTTGTGTTATGTTGTGTTGAGTGAAGAGTTGAGCTTAGCATTTAGCCATAACATCATAACATAACAGAATAGCATAACATAACCTAACATAGCATAACATAACATAAAAGAAAATAACATAACATGGCATTACATAACATAAGATAACATAACATGGTTTGATAAAACATAACATAACATAGTATGACCTAAACTAAAACAACATACCATAACATTTCGTAACATATCTCATTCTACAGTTTTATCTTCTTTTTCTCTATCACTTTCTTTATCTTTTGTCTTTTTCTATCGCTTCTTATCTTTATTTATATGCTTATGTTTATTTTTATATTATATTTATATCTATCTTTCCATTTTTATCTTTATCCCTTCCATTACGTTTATCCTTATCTTTATCTTTATTCTTTTTTTCATCTGCTTATTCACCACCCTACCATTAAAACCTCGTGTTTGCGCAAAACGCTTAGGACTGGTTTCTCCAATTCAACTTAACTTAGTTAAGTCAATTTTCTTGACTTAGCCAAGAATAAGCTGTGTAAAACGTAGGCTAACTTTTGACTTAAGTCCAAAAAGTGGCTAAACTAAGTTAAGTTGAGTTGGAGAAACCAGCCTTTAAACTTAATTCTGCTAAGACGATTAAGGCAGTCGAAAGTGCCAGAAGCAATATCAAGCATAAAAGATACATATAATAAAATACTTATATTGCTCATAGTCATTCAATCAATCAATGATCAATTGACAACGAGCTAAGTATGATAGGATCGGCTCGGAAAAATTAAGGGAATGCAAAGTGTGCCGTATAAATGTATTCCCTGGACCGATTCCAGCCGATTGATATGTACTTGATGATACGGTCTCCAAATGAAAGCGGCTTACTCTAATTTAGACCGATCAAAAGCAGTGTACAAGGTTTTAAGAGTATATGGATTGGAGTAATACTTACTATTGCGACAAATAAAGGCAGAGGCGAACGCAGACGCAGGGGTTTTACAATTTTTTTTTTATATAATCGCTTGCACCAATATGCCTATGGTTTATTTTTTTTTTTTAATTCTGGTGCTTACATACAGTTGTCCAAAAAATAATAGGAGCGCAATATTTTGACCACTTTTGGCTATTTGTCTTTTGTTTATTAAATTTTTTTATAAAAGTCTAGCTGGTTTTATAGCAAACGCCATATAAATTTACATATCAAACTTTGTTCAGAAATTATAAAAATTCTGCAAATTTTCACCAAATGTTTTAATAAAAATCTTTAGAAAAAATTTGATATGCAGTGCAGGGGTGCCGCTGTTGGCTACAGTCAGAGAACTTATGCCGATTTCGTTTCTACCAAAAAATGCGACCTTCTCTTTGCCCTCTATGCACAAACACTAAGAAGAGGGCGATAAGAAGGCAACATTTTTTCTAGAAACGAAATCGCCATTAGATAGATAGAGAAGGTGCAAATTTTTGGAACGTAAAATTCTTTGGTTGAAAAATAAATCCATGGAATATCACCACACTGCGATTAACATTTCAAAAAGAGTTAACAGAGAAAAATTTAAATTTCTGCTATGATAATGTAATATTGATTGCAAGTGTTTGGCTATATATTGCTAGGTTGCAGGTGAATGCAGAAACATATCCATGTAAAGGGTGTTTTTTTTAGAGGTGTGGTTTTCAATGAGGCAATACTTTTTTCGGAGTTGGTCTTTTTGACATCTGTTACCTGATTTAGACTTACTCCGGATCAAAGTTTGGAAATCGTGCAAATTTATTACCAAAATATNTAGAAAATAAATAATATAAAAAAAACTTTTTAATATACAACGCTTTTATAAATGGACTAAAAAGTAGAAAATAATACTTCTCAGTCCCATAGAATTTGTTTTGATAACTTTTGATTTTGAAATTTTAGCATTATAAACAATTTATGAGATTGAAAATGAAAAGTGTGGGGCGCATGCAATACAAAGCATTAGTTTTAGTTGACAATAGTCAAACTACATAACATAGACCTAAAATTTCTACAGAGAAATTACAAATTTGAGATCGATTTTAAGCGGTCGTTATTTAGATATATATCCACATACAANTTTATGAGATTGAAAATGAAAAGTGTGGGGCGCATGCAATACAAAGCATTAGTTTTAGTTGACAATAGTCAAACTACATAACATAGACCTAAAATTTCTACAGAGAAATTACAAATTTGAGATCGATTTTAAGCGGTCGTTATTTAGATATATATCCACATACAAATATATATTACCCTTCATATCAATTCTGGTCTATTACATGCGCCCCACGCTTTTCATTTTCAATCTCATAAATTGTTTATAATGACTTTTGCTAAAATTTCAAAATCAAAAGTTATCAAAACAAATTCTATGGGAGTGAGAATTATTATTTTCTATTTTTTAGTCCATTTATAAAAGCATGATACAAAAAACAAGGTAGTTCCATTGTCACTTTTTCGTCGCCATATTAATAACCTGACAATTAAACAGATTGTGACATTTCGTGCTACCATACCCAATATCTTAAATCCTTCATATTTTCTTATTAATTTTTTGTCGATTTAAAAATATTTTGTTCTTAAGCATAGTATTTTGTTCCTGTTTCACGTGAAAAAGCTGTTAAATCATGATAAAAGCATAGTAAGGTAAAACCGTTCTCTCAATGCGTCGGCCACGATTTTTTGTTTTTGAAGTTTTCCAACATTTTAAAATCGTATAAAATTGAGAGTAAAGAAAAGGAATTGTTCAAAGTTGTTGTTGTTTGAAATTGAAAATGAGAATGTGTGTGTGAGTTTGTGTGTAAAATTTTAAAATTAAATTGTTTGCAAACGTCAAGAATTTGAAAAATTCCTCTCAGCGGTTCTACCTTCCTATTTTTTTACCATGTGTTAAATTGCATATAAAATTTCTTTCTGTGAAATTCCACAACATTTCCTCAGTTCACGCTGTGAAAAAGCAACATGAAGCTAGCAATACAATTTTCATGACATTTTTAAATACACATGTACATTTTAAATTGTGTGAAAGCTGACAGTTTATAGAATTCAGTAGCGGCGAAAATAAGGGGGGGTTAAGTGGTTAAACCTTACCCAAGCCGATCGTAAAACTTGCGACGCAATTTCAGCTTATGCCTGTGGGTCTTGGCAAGAATGTAATCTCTCAAGGTTTAGCTTAACATGGTTCTAGGGATACACCCTGTGATCACGTTACTTTCCAGAAGGTGTCGCGGCAGTTTTTCTGTACATATTTCCATTGGAACAATACCTCACTCAGTCTTCTAGATAAATGCTTCCAGAAGTATCTATGCGTCACCAGAATTTTAGTTTATATGGGTATAAGCCACAGCTAGCTCTTATCAATGGCTACGAGATCGTGTTCATATAGGTTTGGGATTGATTTCATTTACCTATATTCCAATATATACGTTGGCACGCCGGATTTTCCAATAAACCCATATTTTTCCATGAGCTTGTGATTTACTTCATATATGTACATATATACATACCAAGTTCCAGGACTCTACCACAAATGCTTCCAGAGATATGCACTATGAAAATTTCGATTTGTATGGGAGGTTCCACACCCCCTCTAGATATCGGTTTTGTTTCAGCCTTTAACCATTCTTAGAAAATTCGTGTCCGAAATTTCAAACAAATCGGTACAGCCGGTATGGGCATTGTGACGCCTCAAGCTAAATGAACTAATGATTGCAAAAAATTAAATCAAACGTCGTAGTTGACCAAAAAAGAATATTAGACTTCATTCTCCTAACTTCTCAGAATGTGGAAAAGCAAAAAAATATATAATAAGATAGGATATATTAAAACAGCTTCCAAAACATTTACCAAAAGACGCCCCTGAACTACACAAATCAGTTTGATTGAAAATTTGTTTTTGTCTATTTATTTTATACTTCATTTTGGGTGTGTCAAAATTTTTTCTGAAAACAATATGTGTTGCTGGAAAAATTCCCCGGCCCATGGGTCCCAAAATAAATTCCATTTGCTGTTAAACTGACAAAAACGATATGTATTAACTAACACATCGAAATGTGTAATTTCAGCGCCTGAATTATATCAGAATCATCGTATCCGATATAGAAAACTACATTGACAAATAATCACATGACATGAGGTCACTAAAAAAATTTTTAAATATGTTCACTCAAATTGTATTAATATTAAAGTAATGATTTGGCACGTTGTTATCGAATTTAATGTAAAGTTTAAACGTTTTTAAAATAAAATATTGATTATTTTTAAAAGGTAAATATTAATACAACTATTTTATTCATAATCCCAAATTTAGGATATAAAATCTCACACACCAAAAAACTTACAATTGGGTAACGCCGCTTCGAATTTTTCACAATTGAGCAATTGTCAAAAATCTGCTTTTTAATCAAAAAGTTGTTTATTGAAACTACTTTCTTTTTTTGTATCATGAGCGTTGTATATTAAAAAGGTTTTTTATATTATTTATTTTCTACTTTTTAGTCTTGTCTGTATAAAATTTTGCAATAGATATTAAAATAATTCAACGGTATTAATAGATTGGTGCACACACATGCATAGCCATATGTATGTACATTAGGGTGGTCCAAAAATGCATGTAAAAAAAAAGTAAAGTCGGAGTTTTTATGCTCTCAAACCCTAGGATTGTTCTATAGCGAAAAAAGTATACCTCTATTTTTTTTATTTTGGAATCAAAAAATATTTAGGGGTCGCTCAAAGCGCTCAAACTTTTCCATGTATTTTGTATGGGGGAAAAAGAACTTTTCGTGGAAATGGTATGAAATTCTTGAAAATCAATATTTTTCAATATCAATTTCAATACAAATACATGGAAAAGTTTCAGCGCTTTCAGCTATCTCTAAATATTTTTTGATTTCAAAATAAAAATAGGGGTATACTTTTATTCGATATAGAACAATCCTAGGGGGTGAGAGCTTTAAAATTCCGACTTTACTTATTTTGGACCCCCCCTAATGTACGTACATACGAGCACCAATTAATTTCATTGTAAGATATGGGGTTCGTCCATTTCCGCTGTAGCGTACGTAGTGCATAGGGCGACATCTACCTCTCGAATTAACGAGGTTGATATCTAGACTTTATAGGAACTTTGCAAAGCAAAGCTTTTATATCTGTCTGGACACACAACATTGCAAGTTGATAAAGGCGTTGTACAAAATTTTAGATCGATTTTAAGCGTTATACATATACCCACATACATATGTATGTACATACATATATTACTTTTTAAATCAATTCAAGTCTATAACATGCGCCCATATATGTAATACTTCTATATTGGCAGTAAGCTAACTTCCCAATGTGTAAGCATTCCACGATCCATAAAATAAAGGTCGCGCTATTCGCGGACCCCTAACCCTCTCTTCGTCGATTTGACAGCATCCACCCAATCGCTGACGTCATAAAATACTTTTGTTTACATTCACTGTTGACAACTTGATGCTTTTCGCACCAAATTTAGTGGGTATTCAAAACGCAAAAATTTTGGAGTTTGGTGCTTGGTGCGTTTTTGGTGCTTTTGTTTTTAGTTTGAAGACACCAAATTAGAAAATCTTAAAAAACTGGAAGCAAAATTTATAGCAATCGTAAGTGTGGTAAGCCACTTTACAAAAAATTTAACAAAATCATGGCACAGTGACATAAGCGACAACAAAATATGTCGCAGCACCTTCAATCATGCCAGAAGAAATCGACCGTCGTGCAAGAAACATTGATTTTTATTAATTTGAATCGGCATCCTTACAATAAAATTATGTATGTATATAAAGTCCATAAAATACACCAAGAAGAATTTGGTGCTTTTTCAAATTCAAACCTTGGCAATACTGCCTTTTGTTCGATGCTTCCTCTTTTTTCTTGTCGAGTTCGTCTTGCTCTCTCACTCTGGTATTTATTGACGTCACGGCCAGTTGCTCTCAGCTCGATTGGCGCAATCTTGTATTCTATCGTTCTTGTAAGCATTCTACTACGGTCTAGTACGGTTTTTGTGTATGTATTAGGAATGTTGCGAATGCCATATTTTTCACATTCCCGAATGCGAATGCGAATGTGCGAATGCGAATGTTAAGTCATCGTTTTTATTACTTAAAACTTTGCAAATTATTAGAACACTAGCAGACCCGGCGAACTTCGTCCCGCCCAAAATTTTTATATATTTTACTGAAACTTTTTGGTCCAACATTTTCACCAACAATTCACGTTTACGATTTTCATTGGCACATTTGTCTGCTAAGATTAAGGTTTGGTGGTCATTTGCAGCTTTCAATAACCTAAGGAAAGTGTTACATCCGTTCTTGAAATTCTCCAGTTGTGCGGCATTTCATAGCACGGTTATTCGCAAAGCGAAATAAATTTTTTCCTCTTCACTCCCTGGCGGCAACAATGACCCGGTTCTATAGTGAATGTCCTAGAAGCTTTACAGTATAGTAGGTGGCAATTTCAAAATGGGTGCGAATCATTGTTCTACAGAAATGCAATATACATATACTTATTTCAGACGAAATACCTTAAAAGTTTGAACGCATAATAATATTGGAAAATCACA
>NW_016158015.1:158263-172055 GCF_001687245.7 Rhagoletis zephyria
GATTTGCCCTTGCAAAATCCATGTTGACTGTATGAAATGCTTGAAGTGATAGAATGCGTCAACCGATTTGTTATAATTGCTTCAAATAATTTAGGAATTGCAGAAAGCTTAGCTATGCCCCGGTAGTTCTCCACTCGAAATTGCATGAAAATTGGAAAACAGGAATCTATAAGCTTATCCAGGCAAAAAGCTACCTACGTACCGAATTTTAAGCAAATCGGACCATCAATAAGATTTCTTCGAACAGATCGGTCCCTGGTCCACTTCTCGGACAAAATGGATCATATAATATATGCTAAAAAGCTACCTACGTACCGAAAATTAAGCAAATCGGACTGTAAATACGATTTTTTCGAATAGATCAGTCCCTGGTCCACTTCTCGGAAAAAATTGACCATATATCCTAATATATGCTTAAAAACTACTTACGTACCGAATTTTAAGCAAATCGGACCATAAATAAGATTTCTTCGAACAGATCGGTCCCTGGTCCACTTCTCGGAAAAAAATTTATCACATATGCTAATACATGCTAAAAAGCTACCTGCGCACCGAATTTTAAGCAAATCGGACCGTAAATTCGATTTTTTCGAATAGATCGGTCCCTGGACCACTTCCCGGAAAGAATGGGTCATATATGCTAAAAAGCTACTTACGTACTAAATTTTAAGAAAATCGGACTATAATAAGATTTTTTCGAATAGACCGGTCCCTGGTCCACTTACCCGAAAAAAGAAAAATTTTTTTAGCCTAAGACATGGCGGTTACCGAAAGCTATTTGTGTGCAAAATTTCATGAAAATCGGACCAGTCGTTCGCGAGATTACCTGTTACAAAAAAAAAAGGAACTTCTCTTTATATAATTAGTATAGATATAGATATAGATTGAACGAGTGCTTAACCTATACAGTGTTCTAATCTTGTGGTCAGAGTTCAAAATGGGCATATTGTATTTCAAAAAAAGTAATTTTGCTGCCTTTTCTCCCATGAGGCGATTTCTTAGAGACTCGTATATAAGGACGGCTGCAATAAAAAATTGGTCACTTGGAACGGCGGGTGGAGCGCTCAAATATTTGCGGCCCAGATCTGTCAATTTGTCGTATATTTGTTTAGTTTCTACCATTCGAGAGGATTTTCACCGAGATGAGCCCGTTTTTCTTTAAAATATGCCTTCAATTGAGCTTTTATTTCACATATTTTAATGTCTCCAGATTTTACATCCGAGCTTTGCTTTCGCTGGAGGAATCTAAAATTATTTCTAGGTTGCTTATACGACTTTTAGCAGTACTTGTTAAAGGGCCATCAATGTTGCTTGATATACTACTTAACCGTTTAGCGCCTGAAGCTAAAAGTCGGTTATTGTCCGCACCCTGGTCAGACAGAATTAGAGCCCTTTCAACAACATTAGTGTGGACACTCTGCCCATGTACAATTCGCATTCGGAAAACCTTCGTATCACTTGATGCGAATGCGAATGTGTAAAATAATGCGAATAATTCGCATAATGAATGCGAATGCATATATTCGCAACATCCCTGGTATGTATTGTATACGTGAGTGCCGTTTTTGGGTATTTGTTGTGTATTTGTTGTGTATATGTTTATTTATAAACGTATGTGTTCCTTTTCTTTTGTACGGTTTTATTGATATATCTGTACTGTAATGTTTTCGGACGGTACTAGCTCTTACTGCCAATATAGGAGTATTACATATATGCATGCGCCTTTCTTTTTCAATTTCATAGATTGTTTATAATGACTTTTGCTAAAATTTCAAAATCAAAAGTTACTTTTTATATTAGTTCATTTATAAAACCACGCATATTAAACATTATCTTTTATTATATTTATTTTCTACTTGTTAGTCTTGTCTGTATAAAATTTTGCAACAGGTATTAAAATAATTCAACGATATTTATAGATTGATGCACACACATGCATATACATATGTATGCACATTAGGGCGGGTCGAAAATCTAATTTTTCTCAAATCCGTTGGTAACAGTGAAAATATATTGTATCATGAAGTCAACAACAAGCCTGCAAAATATTAGTCTTTTATTTTAATTGTAAGAGCCCGCGCATCGACCGCCAAGTGACCCACAGCACACTAGTTGAATAAGACCAATTCTTGTTAAAAATTCTGGGTTCAGCAAAAAGGTTTGGTGCATATTATTAGATAACGAATCCGTTAACGCAAAGGTAAAGTCAAATATAATTTTTCGCGGCCCTTTAACTAATCGTTAATCTCAAAGTTATCTGTTTCCAATAAAATTATAATTGTTCTCTTGATAATTGCATTGGCCTACAGTCAAAAGATGTAAAGAACAGCATTAATATTGCTGGTCTGCATTTAGGTCGCTGGTTCCAAATATTCTAATCTTTTTTAATAAATATTAGCTATAATTTGCGAATTTTGGCAAATTTAGGAACAATTTCGGTAGCTCTAATAGAAAAGCGATTATTTTCCATCATCGCGGAAAAAATTTGTTTATGTAAATGAGTATGGAAACACTGAACAGCATTAGCGCACACAAGGGGTGGGTTTTTGGGGTTCAAACCCCCCCCTAAAGCTAATAACCTGAAATACAAACTGTATCCTAATGCCAGCTCTCAGAAAAATCACAATAAATATTTTTTATTATAACGCACTTTGCTTTTGCTGTAAATTTTCTTAAAGAAATAAATATACGAGCATTTTTTTCTTGAGAGATGCAAATTGATTTAAGAAATTTTGATAGAAGAAAATTCCTATTCCATTTCTTGTGCGCCATTTTATATGAATTTTTCGTTTTTTTTTGAGAGCTCTTAAAAGTTTAACTGCGAATGAAACCTAAAAATATGCAATGCATACTCACTTACTGAGCCTAAAAGAGTTTACAACTGATATGTCCTTAACAAGGATTCGAAGATTTAATTTGCCCACTTCGAATTCGTTCCANTCGTAAAAAATCACCATCTCATTCGAAAACCAGAAACCAGATATCGAGGAAAATGTACATTAAAACTCTTTTTTTTAATTTTTTTATTACTTTTGCAAGTTGAGCGCATCTTGTGTTTATAGAACTTTATATTAAACAAGTAATTTCAAATTACGGGAAGACCCTTGAGGTACCATCTTTCCGATAAAAAAAAAGAATTATTGAAATCGGTTCACGTGGTCCAAAGTTATGCGTTAGCATACTATTCCGACGAATTGATAACCTACCCCTTTTTTCAAAGTCGGTTACAAATGTTTGAGTTTTTAGCTAATTTTATGTAAATAAATGCAATTTATGAAACTTCAAAAAGTTTATTTATTTATTACATACTGTACATAAAACTTCCATAAATGTACTTTAATGATCATTTTATCTGAAGCGAATTTTCAGAAGTATAAACCCCTCCCAAAATATATTCCTGGGTGCGCCCCTGCTGAACAGGCACAACTTCTAGAAACACTAGCCGTCATCGATTCGCCAACAGTTAGCGAGTGGCGAAACGAACAAGCTCAATGAGGTACAACCAAACTCGCTATCGTCTATCCGTGCTAGCTAACTTTTTTGTTGCTTTCACATGCGAAATTCTTCTTTAAGCGACCGGAACTCAAACATAGCGAGCGAGAAGGGGCGAGTCGATGACGGCTACTAATAAGTTTACTTATGTTTATGCATACCGTCGTTTAAAGTGCAAAACCGCGTATCAAGAAAATGCAAAACCGCGTATGTGAAGTTGTAGAAATTATTTTCTAGAGCGTAAAAACACTCATATTTCAAAATGGTGCTCTTTTTTTATAAAGGAATCGCATTTCTGGCTAGTATATTTCAGGACGAATGGATGAGGATTGAGCCAAGAGCTTGTGTGAGCAAATCCAATTTTTGGCAGCCGATGTCAGTTACACGGTTTTGCAGAATGACGATACGCGGTTTTGTACTTTAAACGACGATACAATATAAAAATTGCAAATATAGGAAAATTACAAAAAATTCTCTTCAACATTTTTTTTTCTAAATAATTTGTTTATAATCTGAACGATTTTCATCATATTATTATCATAAATCAGTAACCGTAAGTCTCGTCTCAATTTGGTAATTATTATGTACCGATCGAGTAACATTTACCAAAGTTATATCGAAAAAATTAAGTGGATCTCCAGTTTTTTTCTGAAAAAATGTCTCTTCAGTTGTATAAATAACCTTTAAATGAAAGAACCGGATTACAGAAAAGTGTGCAGGGGCTGACTTTTTTCGTTCAAGCTGAATGCAAAGCAATATCGTCCAATTGGAGAGCCCTCAAAAGGATTTCCTAGGATATGTTAAGGACTATTGCATTTACCTAGAGTCACCTTTTCACATAATGGAATTAATTAAAATATTTATGTATATATGTAAACACTTATTCCACTTCCCCTACTTTCACATAATGGCAAATTTAGAAACCGAGAAAAATGTGCTTCTTCGGTGACTAATTAAACCATGCCGCACCAATTTTCAAGACTGTATAAATGGACTTAAAATGCGTGTTTCTCACCCTAATTGTATTATGTAGTGTGTAATTACTTAAATGCTTGAAACTACTATTAACTTATCAAACGATTACTAATCTTTGACAATACATGTTTGACTTCATTCACCACGATCTTGAAAACTGATCAAATCGTCGTGACCAAGTCCATGGTCCTTTTTATAAACATCCGAAAACATTAAAACGTTTGAAATAAATCTCGTCTCACTTCTTTACATTTTTCACTTGGTTGCTGAAGTACTGAAGAATTGAAAACTCATAAGGGAAAATTGTCGGTTTTGTAAGTTTTATCTTAATATCTTTAAAACTTTTAGGAAAAATGATAAATGAACGTGAGGTACTAAATTTAATAACCCTTAATTTGATATATCTTCCTGTTTGTAGCAGTTAACGCATTCCATAGATATTACAAGCCAAAGTTTCATTTTCAAAATTCATACACTTTGATTCAATTACGCGGGCTAAAGATAAATTTTAAATTAATCTTTCGTGGCGAATAACAATTGGCTTAGACCTAAGACATCATAATATTACTATTACAATACGGTAAAATGCCTTTTATTTTCCCCCATACAAAATCGACCCAGCCTAATGCACATACATACGAGCACCAATTAATTTCATTTAAAAAAATGGCGTGTCGTCCATTTCCGCTGTAGCGAACGTAGTGCGCTGGTTGAGAGGTATGTATATGTCGCCCTATGCACTAGACTTTTTTATAGGAACTTTGCAAAGCAAAGGTTTTATAGCTAAAAATGGTGTCTGGACACACAATATTGCAAGTTGATAAAAGTGTTGTAATAACAACTGCAGCACATCTCCCGAAAAATTCATCACCAACAAGCGCAACTTTTTCAGTCCGACACAAAAATTCTAAATTCTAAAACTTAAGAAATCTCGGCCAGCCAAGTGAAAAGTGGCAACTATTTCTCTATATCCAGTAAAATAAATTATCTCAAATTTTGGTAATTTTTGGCAAAACAATCTATTTCTCTGTTCCATAACAATATTTCAATCATTAACTAGTATTTCAAAGGGTAATTTTAATTAACATAAAACAAAGTGAACGTTTTCTGCAGGAAAATACAATATTATTTTTTTTAATAAAATCAAAACTCGTCACACAAATTACAAACATATGTGGTTTTATCGGAAGTCACAAATGTAACGTGGCAACCTGGCAACCTAGCTCGTTTGCACATTTTTCGGTCCGAAATTTTAAAATTTTTGTCCATGACGCGCCACGATTTTTGTACAGGTGCCTTGAACACCATTTGCATAAATGAAAAAAAAATATTTTATTTACTTTTTAATATTAAAAATTTCTACACTTCAAAGCGTTTATAAAGACCCGGCGAACTTCTTCCCGCCCAAAATTAATTTTTTTTCTGAAATATTTTGGTCCAACGTTTTCACCAACAATTCACGTTCACGATTTCCAGTGATACATTTATCTGCTAATATTACGACTTGAGGTTGTCAGAAGGCATATTTCCATTGTCGTCTTTAATAACCTAACGAAAGTGTATGTTCGTGAAGAAGTTCTTGAAATTCTCCAATGATCGGGCGTTTCACAGCACGGTTAATCACACAACGAAATAAATTTGAAGAACTTTTTCCCATTCACTCCCTGGCAGCAACAATGATCCGGTTCGATGGTGAATCTGTCCTTGAAACTGTATGGTATAGTTGGTGCAATTTAAAAATTGGTGAGTATCGTTGTTCTACAGAAATCCGATATACACAGACTTATTTCAGTCGAAATACCTTAAAGCTCTTATCAAGGAGCGCAATGATTCTGATGGTAGATTTAATACTAGGGATGGGTAGTGGGGGGTTGAAATTCGATTTTTTCCGAATTTCGAACATTGCCCAACCATTCGATTATTCGATTCGAAATTTGGTGGTGCTAATTCGATTTAGTTCGAATTTTTTCGAATTTTCAAAAAAAAAAATTCTGAAAATTTAAATGTTTGTAATGACAACTCAAATTGTAAAATAGATTCAGATGAACTTATATTAATGTGATCAACTATCCATATCGTTTTTTTGCTTCACAACCAAAAATAAATACAAATGAATTTTTTTCTCAAAAAAATATCTAAAATAATCCAAAAATTTGGCAAATGTAGCATATTGAAACTAATTTTTTGGGGCGTATAAGATGATTTCATTTATTTTTCTTGCTTTGCAAAAACAAAAGAAATTTTTGCATACTTCACGTTACATACATATGCAATCATATGTATGTTTATTAAAAAGTCTTACATTTAATGACAACGTATGATTTTGCTTTTTAAAGCGAGATCTTTAAGTAAACAATCAACAAAATAGATAATAGGGCAGGAAGAGTTCTTTCCAGCCACATTTTTGGTTTGTCCATAGCTAAACGGCCGGTATTTGTGACTTATGCCAAAAATTTCACTTCACATTTGACATCAGTGTTCGAAAACGGAATGTCAATCACCTGACACCAAAATTCGACAACAGCCTTTGACATGCACTACATCTACAATTGGTCAGTTTTTATGATGTATTTGATACCAAGTGAACAGCTGTTAGTTTTTGATGTCAGTAATTTTGACATAATGAAAACCAAGCATTAGATAAAGTTTTAAGATCATAAATCATCTGAAATATTATTTATTTTTTATGAATTTCTTAGTATAGCTGGGATGTGTAACTATAAATACATTTCACTGTGAGTTAATACTTAAAAAATTATAGTGAAGTGCTTTAATGTCAATCGAATTAATGTCGCTGACATTAATAGACAATTGACAAGTAATTTTTAGCAAAAAAAACCGACTTAAAAAAAATATATTTCGTGATTCAATGATCGGATCTAAACCAAATTAGTATGGGACCACCTCTGACCACCTTTCNAGCTGGGATGTGTAACTATAAATACATTTCACTGTGAGTTAATACTTAAAAAATTATAGTGAAGTGCTTTAATGTCAATCGAATTAATGTCGCTGACATTAATAGACAATTGACAAGTAATTTTTAGCAAAAAAAACCGACTTAAAAAAAATATATTTCGTGATTCAATGATCGGATCTAAACCAAATTAGTATGGGACCACCTCTGACCACCTTTCCCTTGCAAAAAGAATTATCGAAATCGGTTGACGTGGTCCAAAGTTATGCGGTAACATACATACAAAAAAAAATAAAAAATATTCCGACGATCTGATAATATCCTCCTTTTTGGAAGTCGGTTAAAAAGTGATTAATGTCATTGATATTATTGCACGCCACCACATTTCTCGAAGTTCCAATTATTCCATTTTCTTGTATATTTTTGATTCATTCGCTGCATTAAAAATATCGATTTTTATATAGGATACATCGATATTTTGTTTCCTCAGATCGAAAAACGTCGATGTATTTTATAGACTTGCAGCCCTAATGCAAATATGGTGCCACACACAGTGATGCCAAATTTTTTCAGAAAGAAGAAAGTTACAGAGTTGCTTTTTTGCAAATCGATTTCATCCGAATTTTAGCACCACAAAGTTCGATTTTAAAAATTCGCCATTTTAGAGCTAAAGTTCGATTAAAATTCGAATATCGAAGCTTCGAATATCGAATTTACCTATCCCTATTTAATACTGGTCATTTGAGATTGACCCCTGGACAACTCAGTCCTGGTGTATCCGAATGAAGCTCGCAAATCACGTTCATTGGGCCAATCGTAACACACGGGAGCTCGGCATACTCGGTGGTACAGCACGTCGATGTAATCGGACATTCATGGCACTTTTCCTCACTTGACGATTTTTGGTAAGAACTCGACCTCAGCATCACCCGGCGGCTGTTTATGAAATAGTATTGCCCTTACCATTACCAATAGTATCTCGAATATAAGCCAGATCGGATCATAACTAAGATTTTTAACAATAACACGACTTCAGAGCCACCTGGCAGGTCAAACTGGGAATCTAAACTATCCAGAGACCTTACTCAAGCACACAAAAAATTTCGTTAAAATCGATTCACTCACAAACACACGAACAAAAGTATTATATATATATTCATCCAAAGATAGGTAATAGTTTCGGTACGTTTGGAAGACGCCGCGCCCCCAATTTTCTCTAAGAGTTTGCGATTGATTTCGTATATCTCCATACTACTACATGTTGGAGTAATCAACCATTAACACCTCCAGAGATGTGCAGATTACAAGCGTTAACTTGGAAGGTTTAGAAAAAACCATTGTCGAATATTTTCCCAACATTGACTAAAGCTGGATAACAAACCCGTTTTCATGTGTATAAACCTACTGAGGTGACAAATTAAGTTTTTGAAAACCTTCTGGACATCATTGAAGGCAGCACTTTGAATATTAAATACTTCGAAGGGAGCCAAAAGAGTTCTGGATGCAAGTGTATGCGGCAAATACTGTTGCGGGCAAGATTGCAATAAAAATACTAGTGACTTTTACTTTTATATTTCTATGTGAGACTGCATTTTCAACAAATGCTTACATATACAAGTAATTTTTAATCAAAAAACAAAACCGACTTCAATTCCCATATAAAAATTTGAGATTATCGTTAATCTCTTCATAATCCAATGATCGGATTTAAACCAAATTAAAATGAGACCACCTGTGAGGTAACACCTTTCCTTTAAAAGAAAAAATTATAGCAATCGTGGTCCACAGTAATGCGGTAGCATACATACAAAAAAAATAATAATGAAAAAATACTCCGAAGAATTGGTAACCTTCTCTTTTTTGTGAAGTCGGTTAAAAAAAAAAAAAATACACCAGCAAGCTTTCAAGTCAAATGATTTTAGGGTACAATTGTCAAAGCTCCCAATAAACTTAAAGGAAATAATGAAATCATCAACACAATTTCGTCCCTCACACTAAAGCTAATACTACGTTCAAATTGACGAGCTAAACATGTTAAATAGGCTTGAACCAGTTAAATGAACAAAATATGTTCATAAACAAGTTAAATCGCATGCAACTGTTGTTGAAAAATTTAACCAGATAAATCATTTAACTCGTTTGAAAACCAGTTCAGCGCAGAGTTGTATCAGAAAGCTTTCTGCTCCGGCCAATTATAAAGACCCAAAAGCTTTCATTTGACACGCCAGCGTTCAAAAAATCTATATTCTCAAAAATATTAAAAACTAAGAACTATCAAAAAATATCAAAATTGTGTGCATGTCTGCCCACTAAAAAAGAGGCCAAAGCGGTAATTAGATATTTCCCATCAGGTCTCATCGTCCGCAGAGGTAAATAGTACATACGTACTAAACATGTTGAAGTCTCTAAGTAATCTGTATGCGTTAATATCATGAAGCAGACATTCGCACAAAACAAATTTGGCGCGTTTCAAAGACGCAACTGTTTACCTCAACTGTTGCGAAATGATGTCAAATGTTGAGTTCAACAGTTACGTCTTAGAAACGGTATGATACATAAACTGCCAAAACACTTGTAAACAAGCAAAATTAAATAAAACAGCACAAAAAAATATATTAAGCCAAAAATATGGATAGCACAGGATTTATAATGGAGTTTTCCTTATTTTATTTTTAATGTACATATGTATTTGTTCGTGTATTTTATTTTATTAACAGCCAGTTTCGCCAGCAATTTACAGACAAATTATTTTTTTATTTGAATTTTCTATGAAAACTGACGGAAAAGAAACATCATTTTTGACTTAAATAAATTGTTGACTTCATGTAGCGAAATAATTTTATGATGGGAAAATGGCGTAAAGTTGCCAACCGTGGAGCTGAGTGGAACTACTCAACTGTGCGTTTCTGAAACAAACACTCAACAGTTTAGCAACAGCTACGTCTTAGAAACGCGCCAATTGAAACACAAAACTTGATTTTGAATATTTTTTTTTCGAATTTTTATTGGTAATCAAACAGTTCAATGTGGACGATTGTGTTTTCCAAAAAGCTCTTTTCCATTTAACAAGTTAAGGCGCTGGCCCAATGCATCCTTGCTTTGCACCCCTTGCTCACTTTAATTTGCTTTGATATACTTCAAAAACCCGTTTGGCCAAATGGTGGCTTGGAACGCTATCAAAGCAATCAGCTGTGTAGTTAAAAAGTCAAGGTCTGTTCCCCTATACTAAGAATAACTTTCCAACAAAATTCCAAAAAATTAAAAAAAGGAATACAAAGCAATCTTTTTAGATTTATTTTTAAATTAATGCGAATAAATTTATGCATTTCAAAGGAATGACAATAATCATACATACATATATAAATATATGTACATTTATTAAAAACAACAAACGAAAAAAAATCGATTTTTCAAGACACGACTGACCAGTAGTTTGACATCATAAATATCGCTAGCTTTGTGTGAAAAGTTGCTAAGTCTACATATTATTAAACCTCATATTTTGATATAGGAAGCAAGAGAAATTAAGGATCAAGGTTCTTGTTTTATTTATTCTCGTCCAAAGAGGCCACGAATATCCGATAAGGCCAAAATAATACGAAATCTTTTAACAAAGATCGAATCCTTCTCATTCGTACACGGTCAAAAATTTGGGTTTAATTTTTAAACCGCGTTGGGACTACTGCCTTTTTTGATCTTTTATAGTCTCCTTTTGAGACCAGTAAATAGCTTTAAGCAATATTTAATATATTCTGGTTTAACTTTTAGTCCAGGCAGCCGAGAAAATGATGTTTTGCTATGGGTGGTTTAAAATTAACCAAAAAGTTCGTGGTTTATAAATCAAACCAAAATGTTTCAGTTCTAGTTTCTAGGTTTCATATATAGAAAATTTGGTTAAAAATCCAAACCGGAATAGAAAATGTTTGCCTCAATATGCCTTATTTTATTTGTCTCTCAGAGAAAGAGAGCTAATCTTATGAACTGGCGGCATCAACACAGCGAAATGTTGTGTTGATTCAAACTCAACATATGAAAGCACATTTACATGCATGGCTGTAGCTGAGTGTGCAAAGATGTTTGATACAATTTTTTGATACCAAGGCTGTCCGGGTTTAATCCCCATCAGACGGAGCATGAAATTTAATATTTTTTTTTTATTCTTAATTATGTAAAAGCTTTCGTGAAGTGAAGCAAACGAAACAGAAAATATTTGGGCTTAAAATTTAAACCGATCTGAGTAGTCCACTATGTAAAATTTTTTCGATTTTCAGGTTTTGGAGGATTACGTACCAGTATTTATAGTAGTTTCATGTCCACTAAAAACACAGTGCAAAATCTTTTTATATTCCGAAAAAATACCATCAAATGTTAACTCTTTTTCCAAAAGTCGCTATCACACTTATTTATAAACCTTCAAACCTATACATCTTCTGATGAACTTAGAAAACTGTTATATTATGTTACAATTTTATAAGGCTCTTATTTATCCAAATTTACAGGTAATAATAAAAAAGATTAAATTTAAATGTTACTTGTTGTCGTAGTCGTCTTTCCAATTTATGGCTTTCTATTATAAAATCACATAACGCTGTTTGCAAGTGGACTAGTCATCTGTTTAATCTGCGCTCTCTTTTTTTCAAACTTGGAAGGTTTGTATTTGGAACTAAATTTAGTTTGGTTGTGTATGTAGTCCAAAAAGTTTAAAATTAAAACCGAAATTTTTAACCGTGTATAGAGGGTTGCTTTGCTTTAAACACGCAAAATGTTGTATTCAAATTTCCTGTAAAATTTCTGAAAGTGGGCTTAGCAACTTTTCACTTTAAGCCAGCGACATGTTAAATATAGATATGGAAACATAGAATCATTTTTAATAAATTTTGAGTAACTTATAATAAATATATATTCTTTTTTAATTCAGTGAAATTTGTACATAAAAGTGTGCAGCAGTTTGTTTGAATTAATTTAAAACGGGAACATACCTTTTTGTCAAAAGCCAAGAAAACGCTTTCAAATAAAATATTTGCCTATTTGAAACTTTGAGGCGCTTAAAGCAAGTGAAGCAAAGCTCCCATTTGGCCACCCCTCATACGTTTTAGTATATTCCAAATGACTTTTGGCAGTTCTCAAAGCGAAGCAAGCAAAGCAAGCCTGCATCGAGCCAGTGCCTTTAAATGGGGCCAATTTGAACGTAATATAATACTTGGTTCAAATTGACGAGCTAAACATGCTAAATGGGCTTGAACCAGTTAAATGAACAAAACGTGTTTACAAACAAGTTAAATCGCATGCAATTGTTGTTGGAAAATTTAAGCAGTTAAATCAATTAACTCGTTTGAAAACCAGTTCAGCGCAGAGTTGTATCAGAAAGCTTTCTGCTCCGGCCAATCAGAAAGACCCATAAGTTTTTATTTGACACGCCAACGTTCAAAAAAAGAATCAAAATTGTATGCATGTACGCCCGCTAAAAAAGAGGCCAAGGCTTATTTCCCATGAGGTCTCATCTTACGCACAGATAAATAGTGCATACGCACTAAACATTTTGAAGTCTCTAAGTAATCCATATGCGTTAATATCAAGAAGCAAACATTTGCACAAAACAAATTGAAACACAAAAACTTGATTTTGAATATTTTTTTTCGAATTTTTATTGGTAATCAAACAACCGTCAAAGTTAACTCCAAATGTTCAATGTGGACGATTGTGTTTTCCAAAAAGCTCTTTTTAATTTAACAAGGGATATAGGCCCAATTTCAACGTAATATAAGGGAGCATAAAGTTTGCATTGTGTTTTCTTGTTTTTGTTGACATTTGACTACGTTCAAATTGACGAGCTAAATATGTTAAATGGGCTTAAACCAGTTAAATGAACAAAACATGTTCATAAACAAGTTTAATCGCATGCAATTGTTGTTGGAAAATTTAAGCAGTTAAATCAATTAACTCGTTTGAAAACCAGTTCAGCGCAGAGTTGTATCAGAAAGCTTTCTGCTCCGGCCAATCAGAAAGACCCAAAAGCTATTATTTGACACGCCAACGTTCAAAAAATTTATATTCTGAAAAATATTAAAAATTAAAAATTATAAAAAAATATCAAAATTGTATGCATGTCTTCCCGCCAAAAAAGAGGCCAAGTCGGTAATTAGTTATTTCCCATGAGGTCTCATCGTACGCAGAGATAAATAGTGCATACGGACTAAACATTTTTAAGTCTCCAAGTAATCCGTATGTGTTAATATCATGAAGCAGACATTCGCACAAAACAAATTGAAACACAAAAACTTGATTTTGAAAATTTTTTTTTCGAATTTTTATTGGTAATCAAACAACCGTCAAAGTTAACTCCAAATGCTTAATGTGGACCATCTATATCTATATCTATATCTATATCTATATCTATATCTATATCTA
>NW_016158016.1:0-6002 GCF_001687245.7 Rhagoletis zephyria
ACAGCATACCATCCGCAAGCGAATGGCATAATAGAGCGCTGGCATCGCTCACTCAAGACAGCGATAACCTGTCACAAACGGCAGGATTGGATTAATTGCCTACCAATAGTCCTGTTGGGACTACGTACTGCCTTCAAACCTGACATAGGTACAACAGCTGCACAGCTCGTCTACGGCACCACCTTACGGTTGCCCGGACAATTTTTCAACGAAACCAAAGCTCCGCGTCCGCAATCAGACTTCGTGAAACAGCTCACTGATATCATGGAGGAGATACGCCCGATCCAAACCGCAAATCACGATACTTCGAAGAAATTCGTTTCAAGCAAACTGATGGATGCATCATATGTCTTCGTGCGCAATGATAAAGTCCGGCCGGCGTTTCAACCACCATATGACGGTCCATACCAGGTGGTCTCCAAAAACCAAAAATATTTTAACATTAGTATAAACAGGAACAACGTCAACGTTTCGATAGACCGACTGAAGCCGGCATTTATTGAGTCGCAGCAAACACAGATGCAAACATCAACAATGCCGACGCTACAAAACGCAACCCAGTCGCACACATCATCACCAGATCAAACGCCAACTTTCGAACCACCGACGACAGGCCGTCTCGGGCGTAAGATTAGACTCCCCGTCCGTTTTAGGACGTAAAGTCTGGGGGGAGCACTGTGGCAACTGTGTTGAACGCATGGGTTGATGGCAACCCTGACTACGAAATAGTATATAGGGAAAACAAAACTAACGAGTGCACTCAGCGAGTTAGCAGCAGCGTGTACGCAAAGTGTACATATATATATACGTAGACAATTTACTTTTGCAAGCAAATCATTCGTTCGCTTCATTCGCTTCACATCAGAAGGAAACCCGAAAATTCGTGTCTAAAGTTTAATTAAAAAGTTAGCCTTACTTATTGTTTAAGTGTGTCTTCCGGACAATAAAGTACAAGTAAATTTTAGAGTAATAAACTGGGTTTTATTATCTTCCACAATACCTTGTTTTTACCCGCGATTATGTTTTGATCACCGACTTTTCTCACTTCTTGTATTATTTCCTCCTTTTGTTTTGATAAGCTTTCTGCGGATTTCTTTTCTTTATTAAAAATACACAAGCTTTCCACTCTTTTTATTAAATCATCCCTCTCTTTATTTGCCTTTTCCATATTGTTCACCACCTTCTTAATTTATTTTTTGTTGTTTGCTAGCAATGCACTGATTTCCTTACTGTGATTCTTTAGGAGTTTCTCAATTTCCGTTTTCTGTTCACGTATGTTTATTTTGTTGTTATCCGCTATCGAGATCATCTGCTTTAGAGCATCATCGACATTCGGTATATATGTAACGCAATGATCTATATATCGTCGTTTAAAGTACAAAACCGCGTATCGTCATTCTGCAAAACCGAGTAACTGACATTGGCTGCCAAAAATTGGGTTTGCTCACACAAGCTCTTGGCTCAATCCTTATCCATTCGTCCTGAAATATACTAGCCAGAAATGCGATTGCTTTATAAAAAAGAGAACCATTTTGATATATGCGTGCTTATACGCTCTAGAAAATAATTTCTACAACTTCACATACGCGGTTTAGCACTTTAGACGACGATATATATGTAAATGTGAATGTCAGTTTGTTTATTACCGCGACACGGAATCGCACGAAACTTTGCACGCTTATTTGTTTTTACCTCGTCAATCCGCGATTTTCACGGACTGAAATGAACGAAGTAAACTCGAACTCTCCTCTTCCTCTTATCCACACAAAACCGGTTTTAAGCGGACTGAACAGTCCAGTGGACGGAGACTCTTTCAAGAGTGTTCTCAATTTTGCTATTTTACGTACAAGGTTTTTATATTAAGTTCAGAACACATCGAAAACGACGTCACCACACGACACTAAGGTTTTGTCTACATAATCTGAACGCCTTGTCGACGGCGACATGATTTTTTTGAACGCGGCAGCGACACATGAATTTGTTTGAGTTTGACATAAAAAAATAGGAAGAATCTTATCTGTCGCTAGAAAAATAGAAATAGATCCAGTCTGGCCACAGCTACATTTTTGGCTTGTCGTAGTGTCGCCGTGTCGTCCCAAAATAATTATCTACATAATAAAGCGTTCTCATTGGGCCATTTTGGAGTTTAACGCTTAACTCTACTCTTAAACTCGGAGTTTACCATACAAAAAATTTCGTTTAACTCTCCTTAAACACCACTTTTATTTGGAGTTTATGCGAATGCAACCCTTTTTTTACCCGATTTGGTTTGTGCCTTTGATAATCCAAACCGGCAACCCACTTGCCGACAGTTAGTCTGTTCCCATACTGCAGGATTTATTCAGAATTAGTTCGAGGTCGTTCTGTGCACCTAAGTCTAGAATATCAACAATCTAGAGATGCAAAAACCAAAAATGTGGCTCGATAGAACTTTTTGTGCTGATTTCAACCCTACCAAAATTATCTGGCGAAAGTAAAATATAAAGAAGATATCAGTGGTTAAAGTTAAGTTTTCTGATTTTTTTTTAATATTAATATCTTCTGAATAACATAACCTATTAAAAAACTAATGACGTCAAATTAAAGGTAATTAATTTGTTTTCCATGTATGTGCTTTTTTATACTTTTAGTCCGGAAATACTAAAAAACCAACTTATATAAAATTACTTTTAAAACTGGTTATAGTATATACGTCGCATAAAAAGTATTTAAATTATGTTGAAATTAGCATCAATAATTTTTTAATCGGTTAAGTAGTTTCCGAGATATTAAACACATAAGAAATAGATGAGTTGAACTTTAACCTCTTTTATTGGCTTTGGTTTTTATTTGCACCAAATAGTATTGGTATGGTTGAAATTAGCATAAAGAGTTCTATCGATCCTCATTTCTTTTTTTTTTTTTTATAGCTAAACGGTTGGTATTCTAGACTTATGTGTGTGTGTGTTAAATCCTGTAGTACGGGAACAGACTAAATTAGAATAAGAAAAAGTAAACAAAAAATGTCAAATTAAACTCTGAGTTTCTTAAACACCCCAATGTGAACGGTTGACAGTAGTTCATAAACTCAAAACGTTAAACTCGAGTTAATGGCTCAATGAGAACGTAATATAAGAGTATGTGTTAAACTAGTTTGACAGCTGTGGTCCGTAGCCCGTCGTTTCCAATGTGTTTCAAGCGTTACATGTCATTAACGAAAAATTTATCCTCTTCATAGGGCCTGTATCAATTGATAGAAAAGAGGAAATTTTGACGGATCAAAGTAAAAATTTTACATTTCTCGTGGTGAAAACGGACGTCAGAATTTTACCTAGCTTATGAGGCTAGGTAAAATTTTGACAGCTTATAAGCATGTATACACATATCATTGCTTGGCGGTAATAAAGAGGGAACATGAAAATGAAAGCCGAAAAAGCACAAAAGAAGCGTACGTTACTTGTAAGTTATAAAATAAATATACATAAATTTCAACAATTTCAGCAATACACACAAATAGAGCTTTCGCACGGGCGTTTGTTTGGTTTTCAGCTGTCAAAATTTTACTTCGCATTTGGTACAGCAAAATTCACCACGGAGAAAAAACTTACCGGGCACAGGCCCATATATGGATACATTTCCTACAGTAGCATATTTGTATACACTCATTAGATTTGTCAAACTTGCTGCGTCAATTTCCTAATTTAAACAATAAAACCATATGCAAGAGTCTCTACACACGTTTGTACACTCATATATCCGAACGTATACGAAGTATCAGGAAACAAAAAAAAAATACTTTTTTTATATCCGATGAAGTAACTAAAATTAAAGTAGAATTAGATTAAAGTAAACAAAAGTGAGAGAAAATGAAGTTAAAGTAAATAAACTAAATTAAAGTTAAGTTAATCTGAATCTTATAAAGTAAGGTTAAACTAAATAGAATTGTTTGGCTAACAAAAATTTGGTTTTGAGGTTAAGAAAAAGTAAAGTTTGGTTTTAGTAACTTAAATAAAGTAAAGTAAATTATTATGAATAAAAATTAACTAAATTACAAGAAATAATAATGAAATTAAATTATTTGTACATTAATCCAATTAAATACAGCTTAATTTAAAATAAGCAAATAAACACGACCTTTAATATAATGAAACGAAAAATATATAAATGAAATAACATAATATAACTTAAAATACAATTAAAATTTAACGTGAATTCAACTAAAATAATTTTAAATAAAGATTAAAAATCATAACAACCAATGGCCACTATATAATAAATAACAATATAAATAAATAATAATACTAATAATAACAATAAACCTGAAAGGAAAGGGAAAATAGAAGTGTAAAAGACATAATTAAATACGTAAATCGAAATTAAAACCAATAATTATATTAATATAGGAGGAATAGGAACTAGGAGTTACCTATACTTACTCAGCTCACTTACCTTAATTAGAAATATTCGAATTGAATTAGTTTGTAACTTCTTACCTATATTAAATTTACGTACTTGATTTATCTACTGGAAATACTTACCTGTTATACTTACCTGACGTACCTGCCGGACATACTTAACGGATATACACTTATAGCCCTGACAGACATATAGGCCCGTAGTCATAGTCAAAATAAAGTCGACTTTAAAGTTAGTTGCAGCTTTTTTGACAGATATCCCATTGAAAATTATGTCAAAAAGCTGCAACTAACTTTAAAGTCGACTTTATTTTGACTAGTTGACTAGTTTATATACTATACTAGCAGTGTATACTAGTTGCGTTCCTTATCTCCCAGAAATAGTAAAAAAAAGTCCGAAGTTGTCAGATTTAGTCCAAAAAGCGTCCCTTAACTCCAAAATGACAGCAAAAATGAGAGAGCAATACTCAGTGAGAGTGACTCTCTTCAGTCCGAAGTAATTAGATTTAGTCAGAAGAATTTCTGCTGGCAAAATCTTGAAAAGTGTCAAACTCAACTGAATTTAAATTAACGGAAATTAAAGAATACGAAAAAAGTGAAAATAATCTAAAATGTAAAAAAAGTGAATTGAAATTGGAAGGAGGCAAAAAATAATTGATATAGTAAGTGTTTATTGTGCTTGTACTTGTGTGAATGTGTTTTGTACATAGATTTCCATTCTTATTTGACGTTAGTTTTGTTGTTGCCATTCTTTAGTCTAAAAATTTGGTTTTTTGCGTTCCTTTACTTTTTCCTGTTATTCTCTTTTAGTGAGCGCATTTTGCTTACGCTCTAGCATTTTGACACTTTTCAGATTTTAGTCCAAAAAGATATGGAATGAACCCACTACATATCTTTCGTTGTAAACCATAATTATACCATCCAGTGTAGCCGTTTTAGCCCTTTGGTGGCTAGATTTAGCTACCACATACTTTTTTTGGCTAAATAATTTAAAATTGCCCCTAGCCCTTTTTAGCCCTTAGGAGAATTTATTCATAATTGCCATGTAAAAATTGTATATGTTTAATATGTTTCTCATTTTTTTCATTTATGTAAGAGATGAATTTTTAAACTAATAGCCCTGACAGACATATGGTTTATATACTATGCTACCATTCTTTACTACATGTCTGTCGTTGTAAACCACAATTATACCATCGTACAAAGTGGTTTGAAGCTGGTTCCTACGAAACTACGAAAATGAACGTGGTATAAAGCGAGTATACCATGAAACTCAGCCAGAGAGTAAAAAAAATCACCAAAAATGTGTGGTGAAAACAAAGAGACAGTGAACTGATAAATGTATGTATGCCATTTGCTCGCGCTGGTCCAACAGTCGCAATGGACGAGTGATCATAGCGCTAGAGTGTCACTTGAGAGATCCGAGATCGAGTCCTCGCGTAGGAGATTATTTGTCTTTTTATTTAATTGTTTTTTTCTTGTTTTTTATTTTATTTATTTTTAAATAAAAGTCAGCAGCTAATGCGCTAGAAAGGTTGGTGGAATATTTTATTTTCATCAATAAAGAATAATAATAATAATAATAATAATAATAATAATAATAATAAT
>NW_016158016.1:7725-8070 GCF_001687245.7 Rhagoletis zephyria
TCACCCACAACGGGAGAGATCCACAACAGGGAGTCTTGTACTAAGCTGGTCAAAGAAACTATGCGCTGCATTCACCGGGCATGCAAAGCCTCAATGCCACAGAGGAGAGCATGGTCAGGTAAAAAGCAGGTATACTGGTGGAATGACCGAATTGCTGAGCTGCGAAGGGCCTGCCATAGAATGCGGAGACTCGCAACGCGCGCTCGGTCTACACGCTGACCAGAGCAGCAGCCTACAAAAGCGCTAAGAAAGCACTTGGGGCCGAGATACAGAAGAGTAAGCGGAACTGCTGGAAAGCGCTATGTGACGAAGTGGATCGCGATCCTTGGGGCCAGGGATACAAAA
>NW_016158016.1:8189-11481 GCF_001687245.7 Rhagoletis zephyria
CAGCGGAGGCAATCAGGTTAGCAGCGGAAACGAGCCCTGATCTTCTGCTTAACATGTACAACAGCTGCCTTAGGGCCCGGGTCTTCCCAAGCCAATGTACGAAGGCGAGACTGGTGCTGATACCCAAGGGCAAAGTGGACCCAAACTCTCCTTCATCCTTCCGGCCACTCTGCATGCTAGACACAGCAGGCAAAATGATGGAGAGTCTGCTCNATAATAATATTAATAATAATAATGTTAAACAAAATTTTTTTCATTGAATTTGTATGATACTAAAGCACTTATTTAGATTTATTTTCTAATTAAATTGTTCTTAAACAAATATTTCCTTCCTTCATTTTCGCGTTCTTTAAAATAAAATACAAAGGAATTATCTTTTCCTCCATATTTTTATTTTGAAATATTTACCCTGGTATTNACAGGGGTCTGTACTTAGCCCGGACCTCTGGAACGCCACGTATGACAGTCTGTTGCGCACGGAAATGCCGGNTTTGAAATATTTACCCTGGTATTCAGTAAGCTGTCTCACGTTTTAGTCTCAAAAAGAAAGATATGGAGGAAAAGAGAATTGCTTTCTATTTTATTTAAAAGAACGCGTAATTGAAGCGAGGAAATATTTGTTTAAGAACAATTTCATTATGAAATAAACCTAGGTACTTTAAATCATAAAAAGTCAATGAATAAAAATGTTTTTTTTTTTTTTTAACATTAAAATCTTCAGATTATTTAAAAAGGAATTACAAATAAAAAATAAATCATTAAAAAAAACCGTTCTTGGGGACTCGAACTCGGATCTCTCTTGTAGCACTCTAGCGCTCTGTTCACTCGGCCATTGCGACTGTAAGAGCAGCTCGAGCAAAATGGCATGCATACATGCTATCAGTTGTGATAAAGAAACAAAACATCGGTATACGTACTACACTGANGCACAGCTCAAGCTATACCAAGTCATGCGCAACGTCAGTGGATGGATGAGCGATCACGGTCTGCAANCAAATAAAAAATAAATCATTAAAAAAAACCGTTCTTGGGGACTCGAACTCGGATCTCTCTTGTAGCACTCTAGCGCTCTGTTCACTCGGCCATTGCGACTGTAAGAGCAGCTCGAGCAAAATGGCATGCATACATGCTATCAGTTGTGATAAAGAAACAAAACATCGGTATACGTACTACACTGAGGGGAAAAAAATTTAGAATTAAAAAAAACGTGCTAAATTTAAAAAAATACGCATATGAAAGAGCACCAACCCAACTCGTTTTAAATTTGAGTATGTACGTTATAAAATATGTCGATGTGAAGTGCACAGATGCTTTTTCGTTATACGAAATTATAATTAAGAAAAAAAAATTTTTATTTTATGGTCTGTCTGATGGTAATTGAACCCGAGCCCTCTTGGCAGCAACCAATTGTATCANCCAAATGCCTTCGGTCCAGAGCAGAGGGGCACTATGCATTGCTTCTGCATACCGTACAGTGTCCGCGGACGCGGTTCTAGTTATTTCTGGCGTCATGCCAATTGAGCTACTTGCTTACGAGCGAAAAGAGATTTACAATCTCAGTGCCGAGATAGGTCGAGCAGCTGCCTCGGCAAGGGCGCGCGAGCAACTGATCCAGCAGTGGCAACAAAACTGGAACGCGAGCACAAAAGGTCGATGGACGCACTCCCTGATAGCCGACCTCCAAGCATGGCTGAGCAGACCACATGGGGAAGTCGATTTCTACCTGACGCAATTTCTCACCGGTCATGGTTACTTCNTACTCAGCTACATGTAAATGTGTTTTCAAATGTTGAGTTTGAATCTACATCACATCGCGCGATTAGTGCATTACGTACCATGTATGTGTGTACGTGTGTATGGGTTGTCACCGCTGTGCATGCTTTGTATACATATACTTTCTTAATAACATATGAAAAAGCATCCGAAGCATGCAAAACGCCAGCCGTGCAGTGAAAAATGGTTAATTTTAATACGAGCGTATTTGAATTGAATATTTCCATTATACGTAGTGTATGTACAATGGAAAAATCCATTTTGTTAACACTTTTCACGTGATTTAAATACGAGCATTTTTAAACGGTAATCAAATAAAATTTTTTTATTATTACAACGCGTTTGTTTTCTCAGTGTACAAAAAATTTTTGGTTGGATAAAATATTAGCTTTTTTCCAGAGTTCATTGTTTTTCTATACCATTACTTATTTAAAATGTTTACGTGTATACTTATATATGTAAGTAAACAAATTTAGCTACCATTTTTAGCCACAACGACTTGTTTAGCTCTTTTTAGCCCTTTTTTAAAGGAATTTGGCTACCACTAAAATGATTTTTAGCTCTTTTTAGCCCTTTTTTAAAGGAATTTGGCTACCACTAAAATGATTCGAGGCAGCACTGATACCATCGTACAAAGCGGTTTAAAGCTGGTTCCTATACTACGAAAATGAACGTGGTATAAAGCTAGTATACCAGGAAACACAGCCAGAGAGTCACTCTAATTTCACCAAAAATGTGTGGTGAAAACAAACAGAGTCAGTCAACTGATAGCATGTATGTATGCCATTTTGCTCGCGCTGGTCCAACAGTCGCAATGGCCGAATGATCAGAGCGCTAGAGTGGCACTTGAGATATCCGAGTTCGAATCCTCGGGCAGGAGATTATTTTTCTTTTTTATTTAATTGATTTTTTTTATTTTTTATTTTATTTATTTTTAAATAAAAATCAGCTGCTAATGTGCTGGAAATGTTGGTGGAATATTTTACTTTCATCAATAAATAATAATAATAACAGTAATAATAATAATAATAATAATAATAATAATTATAAGAATAATAATAATAATAATAATAATAGTAATAATAATAATAATAATAATCATAATAATAATAATAATAATAATAATGTTAGGTAAGGGCTAAGCTCAGGACCTTACCGGGGTCACACAGGGCGGATCGTGAACGGCCTACTCCGGTAGGTTAGCTGCGAATAACCAATAAGCAGTCCCAGACCAAGAGCGGCAGGAGACGAGGGCCTGATTTAAAAGATCAGAAATGCTTGATGAATCTCCTGTGTCCGGGCGAACAGATGCCGCCCCCCAAAAAGCATCCCAGGATTGAGACCAGTTAGATCCTGTTCATGGCATACTGGAGCATGTATACGATTAGTCTGATATTTACGTTCAATACACGTCACCATTTAGTTGGCCGCACAGGTCCAGTTGAGATTTACTCCTGGTTTTGCGCTGTCTTGGCTCTGAACACAATATCCCATAAGGACTTGTGTCAACCCTCGCGAT
>NW_016158016.1:14287-40023 GCF_001687245.7 Rhagoletis zephyria
TATGTGAGGGTGACACCTCACAGAAATGGCTGGTGGGCTAATGCTGCGATCGCCTCCGTCTCGTTAAAACCCTGGCAGGTTCAATACGTTCAATACACGTCACCATTTAGTTGGCCGCACAGGTCCAGTTGAGATTTACTCCTGGTTTTGCGCTGTCTTGGCTCTGAACACAATATCCCATAAGGACTTGTGTCAACCCTCGCGATGGCCTGCTCCTTTGAGAGAAGGGAACTTCGGGACACTTAAAAGCGACTGTGCTACGTGTGGAGATAGCGGCTTGAAGCGGAGACCCAATTGATTGAAAATGATTAAAACAAAACCAATAAATGAAACCAACGACACGGAGGAAGAATGCAGCGCATTCAGGAAGAGCAGTAGATTCGTGCGCTCCCCGCCACAACCTCCTCTGCAGGCAAATTCCGGCACCACGAGCACGGAGAAAGCCGCCGGCGTGGCGCAGAAGGCTACACCTTGCCAAACGGCAACTCCCGGCAGCCGGGATAGTCGTCTTCAAACGCCGGCTGCTGCAAACAGCGACAAGCATGTCACCGCAAGCTTGGGAACTTGCGAAGGCAATGAAGATGAGCAATTGGCCCAGATTCGGCTCGTCCTGAAGAAGATGCAGAGCGCTGTGTCTAAGCAAAAGAATGTGTCCATGGACATAAAAACAGGTATGGCCCAAATCGAGGAGAGCTTAAATATATTAAGCTACCTCCGAGAGCAGCGCCGGAAGGGGCCTACCCTTTCCGAGCTGCGGAAGGCTGGCCCTGGCTCGCAAAAGAGAGGTCGAACTCGATCCGACTCCCCTACAGGCGAGCCGGAAAAGAAGAAAAATACTACTGCTAATAATAATAATAGTAGTAAAAACATTATTATTAATAATCCTAATAATAATGGCAATAATAACAACAATGCACAGAAAACCGTACCAGACAATCAATGGAAAACGGTTGGAAAAAGCAGAAAGCCCAAGCCAGGGCCAGGGTTAATGTTTACAAAATTTTTTTCATTGAATTTTTATGATACTAAAGCACTTATTTAGGACTTATTCAGGAGAAAGAGAGAATTGCTTCCTATTTTATAAAAAAAAAGAAAATGAAACGAGGAAATATTTGTTTAAAAACAATTTCCTTATGAAGCAAACCTAAGTACTTTAATATCATAAAAATTCAATGAATAAAAGTGTTTTGAAAAAGAATAAAAAAAATAAAAAAAAAAACATAAAAAAAATGTTGTGCCCGAGGACTTGAACTCGAATCTCTCACTGGCACTCTAGCGCTCTGTTCTCTCGGCCATTGGGACTGTTATAGCAGCGCGAGCAAAACGGCATACATACATTCTATCTGTTGTGATAAAGAAACAAAACATCGGTATACGTGCTAAATGTGTGCCACATGGAAATAGTATCAAAATCCATAGTATGCATACCATGGTGTACAACCCTCGCTACAGCAGGCACCTTGTCGTTGGTGCGGGGGCTTAGCTGCATCAGCAATCAGCCCTCTTCTGGTTTGAGGTAACGCGGATGCGCAGGCCTCCGCGCTACTTTCTCTCTAGACTTGTGCTGCTGGAGAACAGTGACCAGCCAGGAGGCTACAACGGTGGCCTTACCGCGACAAGGGGCGCTGGCGCTGCGGACTTTTGAGATCCCCTACAAAAATTTAGACTGCTGACCTCGCCTCGTCGAGCAGGCGGCCGTACGAAAAAGATGATGACAAAAAACAACAACCAAAAAACCAAAAACAAAACAAAAAACTACAGCAAGAACAACAGCACGTACAGTAACAGCAACATCCGCGGCTTCAAAGGCGGTGGGTATAACAGCAACAAGCACAATACAAGCACTAGAGACGCCAAGGAACAGCAGCATGCTAGAAGGCCCAAGGAGTGTTGAGCGGAGGGGCAGTTTCCTGGACCAGCAAACCGCCGAGGAAGCAGCGCAGAACAGCCAGGAACCAGTGCAGATGCGCTACGTAGTATGGGCTAGAATAAACGAGGTACTTTCAAAAACAGTGAGTTGACAGAACAGCACAATTTACCTGCCGAACTAGATCGGCCGGAACGCAGGTCCGGCAGTTCTCTTTCCAGGTACAGAGAAACAGCAAGGCCAGACAGCAGTCACCGCACCGATGGTAGTCACCGCTCCAAGAGCCAGCATCGCTCAGGTAATCGGCGCCGCTCCACGAGTCGACACCGCTCAAAGAGCCGGCAGCGCTCTAAGAGCCGGCGCCGCTCCGACAGCGGTCACCGGGAGGAGAAAGAGAGACTCTATAGGTCGCACAGCAGTAGCGGCTCAGTAGCGCCCGACGACTCCGAGTGGCAGAAGCAGAGAAATAAGAAGCACCGCAGAGCCAAACCTCCTCCGATGCCGCGGCCAGGTCAGCCGGGGTCACTAGACGACCGGCTCCGGTACCTCGAGCAGGGCAAGCCCCCAGTTGAAGCCAGAGCTATGGCGGGGGTCAGAATGGAGATAGAGGGTGAGGGACGTGTCTCCGCCAGAGACACCGGGCACCAAACGGCAGCGGGAGCAGCCGGGGAGGCTCCGAACTCATGGTCTAGGAGCCTGGCTGGGTCGATCGAGCAACGAAAGGCGCAGGGGGTTCCACTCAGCAGCCCATCTATTCGGAAGCCCTCAAGGGCATTCGGGTAGCGGTGCTGCCTTGTGAGTACCCTGCTGCTGCCCTGAGCTCGGCAGACCTAACCAGACTCCAAGATTCCATCATGGACGAGGTTTTTAAAGGATGGTCGCACCTGCTGGCGTTCTGTGGGGTGTACTTTAGGTCCGGTATGCTTCTGGTCGATTGCAGGGACGAGAGAACAACAACCTGGCTGGTGGAGAAAGCACCGGCACTTGAGGGCTGGAAGGGACCCGAGATGTGCACGAAGAGGGGGGATGATATCCCTCCAATGCATAACATCACGGTGTTCCTGCCAAGGAGCGCCGCCAAATCGGCGGAGTTTGCGTGGCGATAAAATGCTACAGGCAGCAGGCTGGCATCCACGGCTATGCGGATGACATTGTGCTTATCGCCAGAGGGAAGTTCGTTAGCACTCTCTGTGACATAGTGCAAAGAGGACTAAACCTAGCAAGAGGCTTGTGCGTGGATATGGGCCTCAGCATCAACCCCTCTAAAACGGTTATTTCCCCCTTTTCTAGAAGAAGAACGCTTCCAGGCATGAGGAACATTTCTTTAAATGGGGTCGCCATCAACGTCGCCACCGAAGTTAAGAACCTGGGACTAACACTAGATTCTAAACATCTGTAGAAGGCACATGTTGACGCGGTCACTTCCAAAGCTACGAGGGCACTAATGGTATGCAAACGCCTGGCAGGGAAGACCTGGGGCTGTATTCCCAAGATCCTGAGATGGATGTGTACCATGATAGTTCGACCAATAGTCGCCTATGGAGCAGTGGCTTGGGTCTCGGGAACCACCCTCACTACGGTGAGGCAATCCCTCACCAAGCTTCAACGTCTGGCATGTGTATGCATCACGGGGCAATGCGCACATGTCCGACGGCAGTGCTGGAGGTGATTCTCGAGCTTGAGCCGCTACACCTTACCATAGAACAGGTTGCAAAACGAACTCTACTAAATTTCGCGAGAGAAGGCTTCGGAAGGGGAAAAACCCTATCATTAAGAAACAGAGACAAGCTAGGCTCCCAAATTCCATTAGCTTTACTCCCCAGAGATGATAGGCCTAAGCTGGTTAACTTTGACAGGAATTTCAAAGTAGAGCTTTGCACCAAGTCGACTTGGAGCACCTCTCTCATGGAGAGGCATATCTAATCGAGCTCGTTGCAATGGTACACAGACGTCTCGAAGACTCCGAAAGGCATTGGGGCTGGCGTCTACGGGCCAAGGCTACAGCTCTCGGTACCCATGGTGGCATACCCGAGTATCTTCCAAGCGGAAGTCTATGCCATTAGTCTGTGTGCAAAGATTAACCTACGTAGGAACTACCGTAACGAGAAAATTTTAATATTGAGCGATAGCCAGGCGGCCCTCTCATCATTTGAGGTCAAGTCATCCTTGGTTCTTGAGTGCATTGATAGGCTCAACAGCCTGGTGGAGTACGACGACATCCAATTAACTTCGGTACCAGGTCACATAGGAGTTGCGGGTAACGAGGAAGCGGGCCTGAGCCCTTCCAAGCGATTGGACCTAATACAATCAAGGAAGAGCTCAGGAAAGAAAGGAACAGGCTAAGGAATCAACGCGGGCGTTACACTACAGGTCTACGTCAATCAAAACACGTACTGGGAGGTTACAACCTTACGAGGTACAGGGCAATTATCAATCTCTCCAAGGGAAAGTTAAGGATAATAACAGGTTTTCTGACGGGTCACTGTAGACTGAGAGGTCACTTGCACAAGCTAGGGATCTGGTCAAACGACCTATGCCGGTTCTGCGATGTGACTGAGGAGACTCCTGTGCACCTGCTCAGCGAATGCGAGGCGGTCACGCGAAGACGGGAGAGGTACCTGGGCCAATACTGGCCAAGTGACGAATCAATACAATCGCTAATCCCTGGGGATCTCCTCAAATTTTTGGGCTCTCTAGGATTAGATGAGGTACTGTAAATAGTTGAGGGCACAATAGATCTCTTGGCTGCAGTGCATACCTCTATTAATTATCTATCTATCTATCTATCTATCTGTGGTGTAGAAACTACATATCTGTCAGGGCTATTACCTTAATTACTTACCTTAGTTTTAAGTACCTTAGAGATACGGCGCGTTTACATTTGACAATGCTGTGAAGACAATGAAGATATACGTATTAGTTGTCAAAAACGCATGCATGGAAAGGTATGCATGTATTAGAGAAAAAGTGTGCATGTATTGCTATTGTCATGACAGTATTGTCCGGTGTAAACCCTAAGTTAAGCACGCGTGTTAGATGTTAGGAGTTAGTTTTTAAGAAATGATATGATTTAGATTAGTTAGCTTTAAGAAATAGGATTAATTTAGGTTTAAGAAATGAATTTTTATAAATAAATTGTATTATTAATGGAAGGCACATTAGAATTTTTTTTGGGGCTACCGACTTTAAAGTGCGACGGAAGCCATGGATGAGGGTGGGCTAGCACCCGGCGTCACAACAACATCGGTAGCGCCCTTATTATTATTATTATTTTTATTTCAGAGTTTTTAGCTAGATTTCTTTTGCTTTTCCGTTTTATTTCAAATATGTTATTTTAAATTTAACGTCCTTTTCAGCTTTTTTTGTAACTGTTTTTTTTTTGAATTCTTGAATTTTTTGTTGTGTGGCCGTCCGATAATTCCGGTCATTCCGGAAGCGAAGATGTTTGTCAGACATGACTTTTCTCTATGGCGCAGGGAACAGTAGTGAGGCGAGAACCCCGCCCAGCCAACATGACTAGCCACAGTGCTCCCTTTTTGTCATGCCACCTGCACTCACTACTGCTCTCATCGTATGCATAGCATAACAATTTTTAAGGGTTCTGTCACACGGTCAGTAATTATCACGATATTTGGATCGCGATCCATATTGATGGATCGCGCACGAATGCTACATGTTCAATATTTATCGCGTCAGTATTTGCAAAATTTTTGTGCTGAACGCTTATTATGACGCAAGAAAATATTTTTATTTTATATGAATCCAGTAAAATTCACAACACTGCACATACCCACGAGAAACGGGGAACCCATAGGCTCTAACAAAAGGGGGAGCAACCAATTCACCCCGCCAGAGACATCGGGCACCAAACGGCAGCGGGAGCAGCCTCCCCCTCCGAACTCATGGCCTAGGAGCCTGGCTGGGCCGATCGAGCAACGACAGGCGCAGGGGGTGCCACTCAGCAGCCCAGCTATTCGGAAGCCCTCAAGGGCATTCGGGTAGCGGTGCTGCCTTGTGAGTACCCTGCTGCTGCCCTGAGCTCGGAAGACCTAACCAGACTCCAAGATGCCATCATGGACGAGGTTTTTAAAGGATGGTCGCACCTGCTGGCGTTCTGTGGGGTGTACTTTAGGTCCGGTATGCTTCTGGTCGATTGCAGGGACGAGAGGACAGCAACCTGGCTGGTGGAGAAAGCACCGGCACTTGAGGGCTGGAAGGGACCCGATAATATCCCTCCAGGGCATAACATCACGGTGTTCCTGCCAAGGAGCGCCGACAAATCGGCGGAGTTTGCGTGGCGACAAAATGCTACAGGTAGCAAGGAGTCGGAGTCGCAGGATACCCAAATTGACGCCGTTGCCGGCTCCTCCGCTGCCGAGATGACCGGGTCGACCTCGAGCTTAACGGCGGAACAGCCACCCCTCGCACAGACACCCCTCAGAAAACCACCCCTCACACAGACACCAGCTCCCGCAAGCACGTCTGAGCCAGCCACCACAGGCAGGAGCTGCTATTAGGCATCTACATCAGGCGACTTGAGCTCAACAGGAGAAGCGAGAGCGAACTACAGCTCCCCGATCTCGACGAGCCCCAACTATGATTACGCGGCGCTTGGCAGTAGCCCAGGTCTACCTGCATCACGCGGTGGCTGCTTCGGCGGTCATCTCCAGCAGGTTCGCCATGGATGACCTGGGCATTCTACTGATCCAAGAGCCGTGGACCTACAGAGGCCATGTTAGGGACCTCAACCACAATAACAACAAGGTAATTTGGGACCTCTCTTGCGAGAGGCCCAGAGCATGTGTAGTGCTTAAGAAGAACATTGATTACTTTTGCATTACAGAGTTTCTAACACAGGACTTGGTCGCAGTGCACACGACGCTTTCGATAAGCGGTAGACGCTTAGAGGTGCTTTTAGCCGCGGCCTATTTTCCGGGGGACAGCAACTATGCCCCTCCACAAGTGGTACAGCAGATAGTGCAGTTTTGCAGAAGGATACGGCTCCACCTCATCATGGGGTGCGAGGCGATTGCCAACAATGTTGAGTGGGGCATCACGGATACGAATTGCAGAGGTGAGTGTCTCCTAGAGTACATTTTAAGTGAGGAACTAAGCATCCACAATGTTGGCCAAACACCGACATTTGCAACGAGGGATAGAGAGGAGGGACTAAACATCACGCTTCGCAACGGTTTGGGTAGTCCTCTGGTCACCCAGTGGGGGTCTCGTCGGAGCCCTCACTGTCAGACCATAGGATTATCCAATTTTCACTAGGAGTAGAAGTCAAAACAAGGCAAGCAAACAGGAACCCCAGGAAAACAGGCTGGGTAA
The DNA here is from genome assembly GCF_001687245.7 of Rhagoletis zephyria. Classification (NCBI taxonomy): domain Eukaryota; kingdom Metazoa; phylum Arthropoda; class Insecta; order Diptera; family Tephritidae; genus Rhagoletis; species Rhagoletis zephyria. The sequence continues at coordinate 21,486 of NW_016158016.1, forward strand.
AGTACAACGAGACTTTAGAGTCAAACCTAACTGAAGTTAAGTCCAGGAGTAGTTAAGTTACACTGACTGCATGAGGCTAGAGAGCACCGTCAATGAGCTAAATGGCGCTATTGTGGATGCCTTTCACTCAAGCTGCCCGGAGACGAAATCAAGATGGAAGGTGCAGCCCAACTATTGGTCTCGGAAGATATCGGTGCCCAGAAAGGAGGTACGTAAATTATTCAACAGAGAAAAGCGCACAGGGCGCTGGGCTGAATATTAAGCCAGTCTAGCTAACCTTAGTAAAGAAATCAAGAAGGCTAAACGTGACAGTTTCAGGAAGTTCTGTGAGGGCATGTCATCGACACCTGCAACCGCTATACTGCACAAGGCCTTGGCAAGGGACCATACAGATACCAGACTAGCAATCCGGCTAGCCAATGCCACTTACTCAGGCAACGATGAGGAAAGGGCACTTGCCCTGCTTTCGGCCCATTTCCCGGATGCCCCTCCCAACCCGGGCGAGGCATCGTGCCGACGGACTAGGCCATCCCCAGCGGACTGGAAGCTGGTTAGGAGTTTATTCACCCACCGATCAGTCTGGATGGGGGTGGATGGCATCAGTCCAGTGCAAGGAAAGGAGTTCCTACTTCCACAACTCGTGAACATCATGCGGGCTAGCCTAGCGCTCGCTCACATCCCCGAGGTGTGGCAAAGGGCTTGGGTTATATTTATCCCGAAGATAGGAAAGAGGGATTATTCTCTTGCTAAGTTCTTCAGGCCGATAAGCCTTACCTCCCTTCTGTTCAAGGCCATGGAGAAGGTTATCGAAATCAGGAACAACACTCTTAAACAGGCGCCTTTACACCCTCACCAACATGCCTACAGAGTGGGCAGGTCTACGGACACCGCACTGTACACCTTGTCTACGGTAGTACAAGATGCCTTTGAGTGTAGGGAGACAGTAATTTGTGCCTTCATTGACATCGAGAGGGCGTTTGATAACACCTCTCATGTTAGTGTCGACCGGGCACATGAAAAACGCAATGTGCAGGCAACGATCCGCAGGTGGATAGCCAGGCTACTTAATTCAAGAATCGCTAAAACCGACATCGGGGACAGCGTGGTCCAGCTAAAAACTACAAAAGGTTGACCGCAGGGAGGAGTTTTATCCTCTCTCCTGTGGAGCTTAGTTGTGGACGAACTCCTACGGATATTCACCGACAATGGCATCCGCTGCCACGGGAGGGAAGTTCGTTAGCACTCTCTGTGACATAGTGCAAAGAGGACTAAACCTAGCAAGAGGCTTGTGCGTGGATATGGGCCTCAGCATCAACCCCTCTAAAACGGTTATTTCCCCCTTTTCTAGAAGAAGAACGCTTCCAGGCATGAGGAACATTTCTTTAAATGGGGTCGCCATAAACGTCGCCACCGAAGTTAAGTACCTGGGACTAACACTAGATTCTAAGCATCTGTGGAAGGCACATGTTGACGCGGTCACTTCCAAAGCTACGAGGGCACTAATGGTATGCAAACGCCTGACAGGGAAGACCTGGGGCTGTATTCCCAAGATCCTGAGATGGATGTGTACCATGATAGTTCGACCAATAGTCACCTATGGAGCAGTGGCCTGGGTCTCGGGAACCACCCTCACTACGGTGAGGCAATCCCTCACCAAGCTTCAACGTCTGGCATGTGTATGCATCGCGGGGCAATGCGCACATGTCCGACGGCAGTGCTGGAGGTGATTCTCGAGCTTGAGCCGCTGCACCTTACCATAGAACAGGTTGCAAAACGAACTCTACTAAATTTCGCGAGAGAAGGCTTCGGAAGGGGCAAAACCCTATCATTAAGAAACAGAGACAAGCTAGGCTCCCAAATTCCATTAGCTTTACTCCCCAGAGATGATCGGCCTAAGGTGGTTAACTTTGACAGGAATTTCAAAGTAGAGCTTTGCACCAAGTCGACTTGGAGCACGTCTCTCATGGAGAGGCATATCCAATCGAGCTCGTTGCAATGGTACACAGACGTCTCGAAGACTCCGAAAGGCATTGGGGCTGGCGTCTACGGGCCAAGGCTACAGCTCTCGGTACCCATGGTGGCATACCCGAGTATCTTCCAAGCGGAAGTCTATGCCATTAGTCTGTGTGCAGAGATTAACCTACGTAGGAACTACCGTAACGAGAAAATTTTAATATTGAGCGATAGCCAGGCGGCCCTCTCATCATTTGAGGTCAAGTCATCTTTGGTTCTTGAGTGCATTGATAGGCTCAACAGCCTGGTGGAGTACGACGACATGCAATTAACTTCGGTACCAAGTCACATAGGAGTTGCGGGTAACGAGGAAGCGGGCCTGAGCCCTTCCAAGCGATTGGACCTAATACAATCAAGGAAGAGCTCAGGAAAGAAAGGAACAGGCTAAGGAATCAACGCGGGCGTTACACTACAGGTCTACGTCAATCAAAACACGTACTGGGAGGTTACAACCTTACGAGGTACAGGGCAATTATCAATCTCTCCAAGGGAAAGTTAAGGATAATAACAGGTTTTCTGACGGGTCACTGTAGACTGAGAGGTCACTTGCACAAGCTAGGGATCTGGTCAAACGACCTATGCCGGTTCTGCGATGTGACTGAGGAGACTCCTGTGCACCTGCTCAGCGAATGCGAGGCGGTCACGCGAAGACGGGAGAGGTACCTGGGCCAATACTGGCCAAGTGACGAATCAATACAATCGCTAATCCCTGGGGATCTCCTCAAATTTTTGGGCTCTCTAGGATTAGATGAGGTACTGTAAATAGTTGAGGGCACAATAGATCTCTTGGCTGCAGTGCATACCTCTATTAATTATCTATCTATCTATCTGTGGTGTAGAAACTACATGTCTGTCAGGGCTATTACCTTAATTACTTACCTTAGTTTTAAGTACCTTGGAGATACGGCGCGTTTACATTTGAGAATGCTATGAAGACAATGAAGATATACGTATTAGTTGTCAAAAACGCATGCATGGAAAGGTATGCATGTATTAGAGAAAAAGTGTGCATGTATTGCTATTGTCATGACAGTATTGTCCGGTGTAAACCCTAAGTTAAGCACGCGTGTTAGATGTTAGGAGTTAGTTTTTAAGAAATGATATGATTTAGATTAGTTAGCTTTAAGAAATAGGATTAATTTAGGTTTAAGAAATGAATTTTTATAAATAAATTGTATTATTAATGGGAATGTTGTTCTCTCTTATACTTAGGAAGGCACATTAGGATTTTTTTTTTGGGGCTACCGACTTTAAAGTGCGACGGAAGCCATGGATGAGGGTAGGCTAGCACCCGGCGTCACAACAACATCGGTAGCGCCCTTATTATTATTATTATTTTTATTTCAGAGTTTTAGCTAGATTTCTTTTGCTTTTCCGTTTTATTTCAAATATGTTATTTTAAATTTAACGTTCTTTTCAGCTTTTTTTTGTAACTGTTTTTTTTTTTGAATTCTTGAATTTTTTGTTGTGTCCGTCCGATACTTCCGGTCATTCCGGAAGCGAAGATGTTTGACAGACATGACTTTTCTCTATGGCGCAGGGAACAGTAGTGAGGCGAGAACCCCGCCCAGCCGACATGACTAGCCACAGTGCTCCCTTTTTGTCATGCCACCTGCACTCACTACTGCTCTCATCGTATGCATAGCATAACAATTTGTAAGGGTTCTGTCACACGGTCAGTAATTATCACGATATTTGGATCGCGATCCATATTGATGGATTGATGGATCGCGCACGAATGCTACATGTTCAATATTTATCGCGTCAGTTTTGCATAATTTTTGTGCTGAACGATTATTATGTCGCAAGAAAATATTTTTATTTTGTATGAATCCAGTAAAATTCACAACACTGTGCAGACGTGTTTTTGTGGTGCTCGTCAAAATCTTTGATTTTACCCGGTATAAACGTTTTAAACTTGAAGTTTCACAGAACTAAGTAGCTTCCATTGGAATCATTATTGGCATCTGGCAACTGCTGATGAGAAACTTGACTTTTTGCAGAATAATATTTTATACTTTTTTAACAAATATGTGCCTCTTCGCCAATTCACTTCCCGAGCCTGTGCTTGTCCGTGGTTTAGTCAATAAGTGAAGTCGGCTATTAAAAAACGCAACATTTTGGACAGAATATGGAAAAGAAAGCCATCCGATGAAACCTGGAATGATTATAAAAGTGCTCGCAATAAGGCGTCTTTTTCGGTCCGCCAAGCAAAGATAAAATACTTTGGCTCAAAGCTAAACTCATTGTGGATGACAAAGACAATTTTTAGTTTAGAAATACAACAGAATATGAGTTATTTATTCCAATTAAAACTTGCGTGTATGATTTTACAAATTATGGCCAATTTGCGTTGGCAAAATTGCATTGATGACGACAAAACAAGCCACTGACGATGAAGATGCCGATGGCGACTCCTTTGATTGACGGTGAAGGTAAAGTCGGCGAAACTGCATACGGTTGATGGACGAGGACGAATAAAATATGATGGACGATGAGGATGAAAATCTCAGCACAGTTGATGGACGATGACGATAACGACGAAAATATGCACATTTAAAGGACGACGACGATAACGACGAAAATATGCTCATTCAAATGGACGATGACGATAAAATACGTCCAATGACGTATGGCCAATGACGATGAGACCAAAAAAAAAAACGAAGACTTTGACCACTTTTGGCTCAGTTATGATTGCAGGAGCCTTAACAAATCACGTTTCAAATTGGTGCCTTTGCACCCGCTGCTTTCTCGGCGAAAATTTGGAATAATGTGAAAAACAGTGAACGGGATCTTATTTGTATGTGCCGGTCTTTGATCTCCTTCCATCCTTCGTCAAATATCAGACCACCGACAGGGTTGCACTTTGAGATCGGTGTTGTGCAATGACACTCATGCTTGCCTCCCAAGCAGTTGTGGTCAAATTTGAAACGGTTGGGTGTGCGCTCGGGCTCGGAGGCTCCATGCCAACTCGATGCCGATTTTCTAAATGAGTTCTTTGTATCTCAAAACTGTCCATCGAATATTGGTGCATTGGTTCCAAGGAGCGTACCTGTTAAGTCTTACTTGGCAGAAAAATTTAAATTCAATTCAGTCTTTGAGGACGATGTAGCTAAGTGCGTTCTTCGGATAAAATCAAATGCCGTGGGTGCAGGTGAGCTCCCTATTAAATTCATTAAGATTATTTTACCATATATATTGAGTAGTTTCGCGCACACAATTAATCACTGCTTTACTACTTCATCTTTCCCTGCCGCATGGAAAGTAGCTACTGTTACACCTATAGCTAAAAAACTGGGTGCCTCTTCCCCGTGTCATTTTAGGCCCAGAAGCATTTTACCGGGACTTTCCAAAGTATTCGAAATTCTTATAGCTCAACAGGTTATGGATTTTATTGAGAAAAATAAGCTGCTGAGTCAATTTAAATCTGGTTTCAGGCCCCATCATAGTTGTTCAACGGCAATTGTAAAAGTGTTGGATGATATTCGTCACCTTTCGATCATCTTAATGCGCAGAAGTCATATGTACTACCTATATTTAAAGAAAAAATTGAGCCTTCCGTGATTCCACCATTGCATATTGGTACTAGTCCACTTAAACTAGTTGACAAAGTTACAAGTCTTGGGTTTGTCATTAACTCTAAGCTAACTTGAGAGGATCATGTTAACAAAACTGTGAGCAAAATATATTATACTTTTCGATATCTTAGAATTACCTCGCAATATGTTCCTTTAGCCACTAAGGAAAAAGTGGTTCAGAGTTTAATATTTCCACTTATTACGTATTCTGAGAGAACGAAAAATGACACTGAAGATGGCACAACGCCGAAACCGGTTTGTCTTCAAACCAAATTTGACAAGGGATGACGGAAAATCGTTCTACAATACATTATTCTGAGGTAGTTTAAAGCAAACTAGATTCTCACTCAAATCACAAGTCGGACGTCACTTTTAATTTTGCCACGAGATACGTATATGGTCTGAAGAAGTTTGACCACCTTTCTTTGTTGAGAGACTCGATACTTGGCTGCAACTTACAAAATTTCTAAAATGCCAGCAACTGCATCTTTGTCTTTAAGCTAATTACTCATGGGAAACCGGAATACCTATATGAAAAACTGATATTTTCTAAATGCTCTCGCTCTTTAACCCTAATTTTGCCGAAGTTCAACTACTCATGCTCGTCCCGACTGTTTTTCGTTAACGCTGTTAGACTTTGAAACTCCCTTCCTCAGTCGCTAAGGAAGTCATTGTCTAGAGGCAGCTTCAAGAAACTTATACTTCAGTATTTCTATAATTAAAATTTCTTGCAAACGTGGTTATTGACTATTGCAAGCTAAATTATGTTAATTCATGTTTATTTTTTTTTTCTAATTAATGTTTTAAATTATTAAATATTTTATCTGTGGATTTTTAATTGTTAATGTATTTAATTTATTATATAAACATCGTTGTGCAAGAAAAGATTATATCTTAATGTACTAATTAACATTCAATAAATAAATAGCAAATAGCAAATAAAATAATTTACAGATAATGCATTCTACAATTATTTTGAAATTGTCAATGTTAATTCAAATTTTTTCAATTTGTTTTGAAAGGTTTTAAGCAGCAATGGCGAAGGCATAGCGAACACGTTTTCGATGTTCCCATTAGTACAAGATGTATTGACGAAATGTATGGATCGCGTTTTGTAAGTGCTACACGTTCAATATTTATTGACGGTAAAATTTTTAAAAATTTTGCAATATGGATCACGATCCATCAATACTGCAAAGGACTGTCATAATTGGAAAGACCATTTTTTCTTTTTGGAACTTAAAAACAAGAGTTTAGAGTATATTGTGCCAAAATTTTAATGCAATCGCAGGCCTAGAAGATATAAATAATTGCAATTGTTTAAATTATTGTTATTAAAGAAGTAATTGTTTTGCAAATTTTATTCTTCCAATCTTTCTATTGTAAAGAGAAAGGCTTCAGCAACTCTCAAAAAAATGTCATAAAATTTCATCAAACGGGTCGCGAGTTACGAATTTTTCTCCCAAAAATTGCAATATTCTTAAAAAACCAAAAAAAAAAAAAACGAAGTGCAATTTCGAAAAACCGTCCAAAGTGTATTTTTGTTCTATAATTATCTACAGATTCCCACAATTGTCTTCACTTTCCAGAAAATCAATGAAAATTCATTGACACAGTTGGCGTGGTTTTACTCATAGTTAATTACGTATTTTTCAAAGAAGAACATAAATTTTTATCAAAAAATTGCCATAATTTCATTTTTTACCTTTTCTCGCAATGTGTATACATTATATACATAGATATATATATCGAATGAAAGGCCTTTCAATCACCTTTCCAACTGTGTCCATATAAATCGGTTCAATAGTTTTCGAAATATAAGCTTTTGAAAATGTTGAAAATTCCACGTTTAGCCCCCCTCTATCGCCACCCCTGTCAATTTGCAACAAAACAAAAATTTGCCGTTAAAATCCGGAAAAGGGGGCGGGCTGCGCCCACTTTTTTTTCCCTAGCTCAAAGGTCAGTATTCTTTAGGTGTTCCCTCTGTCATTCGGTCCCGCTGGAATTTTTGTGTATAACAATAATAACCTAAAATTTGTGTGTATGGCAACACTAATTTTACAGCAGTTTGGCCAAACAAAATTAGTTTGCTGTGAGAGTCTCCAAACCCGCTCTCTCCGAGTTTGCTGCAACAACAATTCCACGAATTTTGCCAAAAAAAAATTTTGCATAACACCGACCATACATGATGAGGTTGAAAATAAAAAGCCTTTAAATAGCAGGGTGTCCAGATTACTTAAAAAAAGCGCCATTTCTGGAAAAAATTACCAAAAATCGCAAATTTTTTTGTTTAAATAAAGTTAATGAAATCGATTTAACAAATATTTTATGTTAAAAATGGGAACTTGTTATAATATAGTTAAAAAAAAAAAACGAATATAATACCTTCAGGGTAATAATAAATAACACAAATCACTTACATAATAGTGATGTACAAACAATTTTCTTTAAAAATACGCATACTTTTTACAAATATTTGTATCAAAACATTTTCCAATAGGACTGCGCAATCATTCAATTTATTATAACTCATAATTGATGAATCGCACAATCCGCTTTTAAGCGCTCGGCGCTAAAAGATAAAATAAAAACCTATAATAAGGCGAGTGTAATGGCACCCTGTCCATTTCATTTTAAATCGAAATCTAAACATATGGGCAACCTCGTCATCTGCCTTGTATAAAGGACAGCGATAGCGATGGGAGAGGCAGAGTTTTTACACAACAGCCAACGACAGAACAACACAATTTGGAAACGACGACGACAACGACAACGACAAAGGCGAACGACGAACGAGGAGAAACAAAGAGCACTGAATAATCTAGAATCTTTTTTGCAATACAGCTATTTTACTTTTTTATTAACTTTGTATATTCAACACATGTTACAAATAAATTGCAGTAACATATTTTTCCAAATTAACCGTTCTCCGAATTAAGTGTTGTTGGCTGTTGGTAAAGATTTCGATTCGTGTGGTATTTTTTGAGCGGGAAGTTGAATAGTTTTTGCGCCAAAATTGCAAAAGTAAAGTTTGGAGATTAACCTTAAGTGCTCGAAGGAGTGAACGTGTGTGGCATGCCAGGTAGCATGTATAGCTTGCGAAGCCTTGAAAGGGATCAAAGCGAACACCAAGATTCCGAGGAAAATGCAGAAGGAGTGCAACAGACCCAGCTAGCCACGATTGTAGCCAGCCTTAATGCACTTACAAATGCAGTCGCACAGCTAAAAACAGTAACTGAGGAAAGCCAGCGGGATATTGAGCGCTTGAGGAATAATATTCAGATTGATTTGCAACAGGCATCGCAGCCAAATCTCATCGAAGCTACGCATCAGAGTTCGTCAGTGTTTTATCCAGACGGGCCTGTGCAGAGTACCGCATTAGCAGCCAGCGAATCAGTCACTAAATTGTATGACCTGCCAATTTTTTCTGGAAATTCTGACGAATGGCCCCTTTTCTTGGCAAATTTTAAGGACACAACACAGGCGTTTCGCTACAGCAATCGTCAGAATTTAATGCGTTTGCATAAATGCCTAGTGGGTCGTGCTAAGGAGACTGTAGCTTCAATGCTAATATTTCCGGAAGATGTTCCAAATGCCATAGCCGAATTAGAATTTCACTTTGGTCGGCCAGACCTTTTAGTGAGAAGTCAACTCAACAAAATTCAGCAATTTCCAAATATTGGAGAGAATAAGGCGGAGCAAATTATATCGTTCTCCACAAAGACGAGGAATATAGTCGCGTTTTTAACATCAGCTAAGTGCGAACATCATCTTGCCAATACGACGCTTTTGGAGCAGCTAGTCACGAAATTGCCACCCAGCAAGCAATACGAGTGGACCCGCCACGCAGTCAGTATCAAGCCATACGCAACAATAAAAGAATTTTCTACCTGGTTAAGCGATCTTGCAAGAGTAGTGTGTCTCATTCCGCCGCCAACCGCAACCACGAGAAGCTATCAGCCTACATCTCAACAGCAGCCACCACGACGTATGATGCATGTTCGAAAAGAGCAGCTACCAGAACGCCTTGAAGGTATCAAGTGTTACGTGTGTGAAGGCGCTCACTCTATCTCTAATTGCCAAGCCTTCAAAGACATGACCATACGAAATCGTTGGGAAAAGGTGAAAGCCATTCAACTTTGCTTTTCGTGCTTACATAAAGGGCACAATACATCGAATTGCCGTTCAAGAAGAGTTTTTGACGTTGATGGTTGCCGCCGGTATCATCATCGTAGCCTGCATGAAAGTTCTAGCTCGACGCAAAATACAAATGCTACACGTAGTCGAATCGAATCGCAACCCGTGCTCAACTGCAGAGACGCCGAGTGTAGAAAAGGTCAGTTTTTTTAAATACGTTCCAGTTTCACTGTTCGGACCGAATGGTCGAGCAGATGTTTTCGCAATGGTAGACGAAGGTTCTGCCATATCATTGATCGAAGATAACGTAGCAAGCCGCTTGGGTCTCAAAGGTAGGAGACAGCCACTAACGCTTCAATGGTATGGCCAGAAGTGCACAACCGAGAAGTCATCGAAAGTCAGCCTTGAGATAAGAGGCAAAGGTTCGCCATCAACATACAGTCTGCGCAATGTATGCACCCTACGTAGCCTTGATTTGCCAGCGCAGTCGTTTACAAAAGCCGATTATGCCCACTTTGAGTTTTTGCCGATAGAGGACTACAGCCAAGTCAAGCCGTCGTTGCTGTTGGGCCTTGATAATACGTCGTTAAGCGTGCCGTCTACGACTGTACAAGCCAACAGTCAAAGCCCAGTAGCCATTTGTACCAAACTTGGTTGGATAGCTTACGGCCCAACCAGTTTGTCGCCACAAACACCAGTCGTACTACATGTCCGCGAGCGAAAGCGCCCAGCCACACTAAACGAACTTGTCAGCGAATATTTTGCCGCTGACAACTTTGGAGTAGGTGAGTCGCTCAAGCAGATTGAGTCTGAGGAGGATCAGATGGCCCGCCAGATGCTGGAATACAACACTCGCCGCGTGGGTAAGCGTTTTGAGAGCGCACTTTTGTGGAGAAGCATTCCACCAGCACTTCCTAACAGTTACGACATGGCCTACAAGCGACTGTTAGGAATAGAACGTAAAATGAGAGTCGATTCCAGTTTTGCCGCCAAGTATAAGGAGGAAATCACTAAATATCTGCGCAATGGTCATGCCAGAAAGCTGTCCGACGAAGAAGTATGTATAAAAACAGATTTTAAATGGTATTTACCGCATGTTGCAGTTCATAACCCGCCCAAGCCTGAGAAGAAGGAGATCGTATTCGATGCAGCCGCCCAAGTCAATGGCGTAGCATTGAACTCCGCTTTGCTCAAGGGACCTGAGCACGCCAAGCCATTATTGAACATTTTATTTAAGTTTCGCGAAGGCGCTGTTGCAGTCGCAGCAGATATTCGTGAGATGTTTTCTCAAGTTGTTGTAAAAGAGCGAGATCAACATGCCCAAAGATTCCTATGGCGTGATGGAAACAGTGATCGTCCAGTGGAACACTACGTAATGCAGTCAATGGTCTTCGGAGCCATATGCTCGCCGTGCATAGCAGAATTTGTGAAAAATAAAAACGCCGAAGATTTTCGTCAACAGTATCCTGAAGCCGTTACAGCCATAGTCGAAAGTCACTATGTCGACGATTTTGTCGCTAGTTTTAAGAACGAGCGAGACGCCGAACGCATTTGCAGGGAGGTCGTGTATATTCATTCGGAAGGGGGGTTCCAACTGCGATCATTTGTCTCAAACATCAAGCAGCTGCAAGATAGCCTGAATAAAGAGCCAACAACGTCACAGTCTGTGAACTTAGAAAGCCGTGCGAACTACGAGAAGGTATTAGGAATGCGTTGGAACACGGTGACAGATTCCTTTGAGTTTCAGCTCAATTTTCACCGGGTTTCTAAAGCCGTATTAGAAGGAGTTCGTCCACCAACCAAGCGCGAACTTCTCAGCATACTCATGTCAGTGTTCGATCCGTTTGGAATACTTGCCGACTTTCTACTGTTTGCCAAAATATTAGTTCAAGAGGTGTGGAAGAGTTCCATCGAGTGGGACGAAGTGATCCCGAATAGTTTGCATCACAAATGGTTTGCCTGGTGGAGTGAGCTCAGACAGGTTAGTAATGTGCAAGTCAGGCGTTGGTATTCGCCTCAGCTTCAAGCTGCAGTATCAATTCAACTACACGTAGTAGTAGACGCCAGTCAAGCAGCATTTGCCGCCGCTGCTTATTTTCGTGTCGCCAGCGCCGAAGGTTGTGATGTCACCTTTGCGGCAGGAAAAACCAGAGGCGCACCGCAGAAGCTGTTATCGGTGCCGTGGCTTGAACTGCAAGCCGCAGTTTTAGGCGCCCGACTCGCGAATCTAGTCTGCCAAGGCCACAGTATTCAAGCCAGCCAAATATTCTTCTGGTCAGACTCACAAACGCTGATACAGTGGGTCAATTCGAAAGAGCGAAAATTTAAACCGTACGTTGGTCACCGCATCGCAGAGATATTGTCATCAACCAAACCTCCACAATGGCGTTGGATACCCACCGACAAAAATACAACGGATGTCGCTACGCGTCCGACGTGGCCACCCAAGATCGAACTGCCTAGTCCATGGTTGCGTGGTCCAGAGTTTTTGCGATTTCCGGTCGACAGTTGGCCAGCCACAACTTGTACACATATGCCAGATCTGCTAGAGGAAGAAATCAAGCCTTGCCTTTACATACACAACGAGGTAAATAATTGCTTGATAAAATTTAACCGCTTTTCTTCATACTTCAAGATGAAACGGATGACAGCCTGGGTCCTGCGAGCTGCCGACAAGTTTCTACAATTACAGCGTAACTACGAAAATGACGATGAGGCCAGCCAAAGTTCAGCATTAACCGCAGTTGAACTTGACAAAGCCGAGAAATACATCGTCAAAGCAGTACAGCATGAAGTCTACAATGAAGAGGTAGCAGCACTAAGCAGGGGCGAACAACTTCACAAACAAAGCAGTATTAGGACGCTAACGCCGTACCTTGACAGCGATCGTGTTATGAGGATTCAAGGGCGCTTAGACGAAGCCATGGTTTTGCCCATAGAGACAAGGAGACCGATTTTGATGCCGTCCAAACACATCGTCTCCGAGCTCATAATGCGCCAGTATCACGAAAAGCAACACCACCAGAATTTCTCAGTAACGTTGTACGAAGCCCGCCAAAAGTTTTGGTTTACGCACGCCAGATCATTGTTAAAAACTGTACAACGTACTTGCGTAAAGTGCCGCATCGACAGAGCTAAACCGACACCGCCGCCGATGGGTCAGTTACCGGAGGATCGCGTCACCCCTTATGTCAGACCGTTCACGTACACGGGCGTAGATCTGTTTGGCCCATTTAACGTGACAATAGGTCGTCGACGTGAGAAGCGATGGGCAGTAATTTTCACGTGCCTTACTACAAGAGCGGCTCATTTGGAGCTCGCAAATGATTTGTCGACTGATGCGTTTTTGCTATGCCTGCGAAATTTTATTAACCGCCGTGGCACACCGATTAGAATACGAAGCGACAACGGGACGAATTTTGTTGGCGCCCAACGAGAGCTGAAAGAGTCAGAGCGAATTTTGGATTTTGAGCGAATATCCGATGAGGTCACCAGGCGGAACATAGACTGGAAGTTTAATTGCCCTTCCCATCCGAGTTCAGGAGGTTGTTGGGAGCGCCTCATCCGCGTCGTTAAGAGATTGCTACAGAAAACACTGCGCGAAGAAGTACCGAGAGAAGACACACTGCGAAGCGTTCTAATTGAAACCGAAAATATTTTGAACTCGAGGCCGCTGACTGAGGTGCCTTTGTCATCAGAGGAAGACGATCCCATAACTCCGAACCATTTTCTTGTTGGTTGTCCCAATTCAACGCAAACACCACAGCCAGTTGACCAAAAAATATGCCTCAGGAAACAGTGGCGTATCGCGCAAAATCTGAAGGACCGCGTTTGGAAGCAGTGGATACGGCATTATTTGCCGCAATTACTCTTGCGCCACAAGTGGCACGACAAAGTTGAGGCGATTGAGATCGACGACTTGGTTCTCGTCTGCGACGATCTNAATATTTTGAACTCGAGGCCGCTGACTGAGGTGCCTTTGTCATCAGAGGAAGACGATCCCATAACTCCGAACCATTTTCTTGTTGGTTGTCCCAATTCAACGCAAACACCCCAGCCAGTTGACCAAAAAATATGCCTCAGGAAACAGTGGCGTATCGCGCAAAATCTGAAGGACCGCATTCGGAAGCAGTGGATATGGCATTATTTGCCGCAATTACTCTTGCGCCCCAAGTGGCACGACAAAGTTGAGGCGATTGAGATCGACGACTTGGTTCTCGTCTGCGACGATCTCCAACCGCGGAGCCAATGGAAGAAAGGCCGAGTCACCAAAGTATTTCCAGCCAAGGACGGGCAGATCCGTCTCGTCGAGGTCAGGACCGCTGGAGGAGTACTACGTCGCCCTGCAACAAGGCTTGCCATCCTGCGAATTAAAGGTGAATCCCTACGTGATTCACGGTGTGGCGGAGTGTAATGGCACCCTGTCCATTTCATTTTAAATCGAAATCTAAACATATGGGCAACCTCGTCATCTGCCTTGTATAAAGGACAGCGATAGCGATGGGAGAGGCAGAGTTTTTACACAACAGCCAACGACAGAACAACACAATTTGGAAACGACGACGACAACGACAACGACAAAGGCGAACGACGAACGAGGAGAAACAAAGAGCACTGAATAATCTAGAATCTTTTTTGCAATACAGCTATTTTACTTTTTTATTAACTTTGTATATTCAACACATGTTACAAATAAATTGCAGTAACAGCGAGGTTAGCTATTTCCACAATTTCTTCAAAATCACCTATAGGGTCTGAATCATTTACATTTGTGTTGTTGTCATATATTGAGCCTTGATAACATGCTGTTTGATATTGGAAACGTTTTGCAGCAGAAACTATTAGCCTCCAAGGCGTTTGACACTGTCAGCCACAGCCTTCTGTGTGGCAAATTAACTGACTATTTTGAATTTGATGTAAATGCAGTAAAACTTCTTAACGGTTATTTAAGTAACAGAATGCAGAAAGTTAAAGTCGGCAACACATTTTCAGGGTTGGTGGCAACATGTTGCGGAGTACAACAGGGCTCCATTCTAGGTCCCGTCCTCTTCAATATTTTTATAAATAATATTTTAAACTCTGGCTCCCATGTTCGTCTACACGCTTACGCTGACGATATTCAATTAATTATCTCTATCCATATCAGCATGGTTCAGGATATAACTCGTAAGCTTAATAAGGACTTGTGCTTAGAGTGGCCAGATATTATAGTACAGTTGGGATCAACAATCTGTACAAAGCCATAAAAATCAGCTCATTTTTATGCGTACTTTTTATTATTAACAATAAACAACCAAATAACAGCGCATTAATTTAACAAAAAATAACTAATAGACTTTTAAATACATATAGTAATATCAATATAAAAATTCATTACTCTAAAACAAGTCAAAGGTATTACGTATGTATGTACAGTTGTGCTCAGGAAAATAGTAATAAAATGTATTGACAGGTTTTGAAAATGTTTTCTTTCCATACTTAATTTAAATTTTTTATAAAAATATAGTTAATTCTATAACAAAATACATGTGAGTTGAAGTCTCGAACTTTCTAGAAAATATATAAAAATTGAGAAAAAAAATTGTAGCCCATTCAGTTTCAGTAGAAGACGAGCTCGAGTCAGAATCTGTTTGCATATTTTAAGCTACAAATTTAAAACATATTTAGTTGGTGTGCTTATTAAATACAGCATTCACATTAAAATGTTGACTAAAAGGTATATTACCGAATTATCGCTAAACGAATTTTCGAGTACGAATGAAATTTAATAGTGTTAAATGTGTATGTGCAAGTAAAATTACAGGTGGTCGAACATCAAAAATCAAAGTAAAGCTACATATATCATATCCAAGAGTCGGTAGTTTGCACCTTTTCCAAATTTTTAGAACTTACATTGCACCGTAGCAGTAGTCGACTTATGTTTGAAATACTGGCAGCCGATTTCTCAGTGGAGGTTTAATTATAATCAAAGGATAATCTCTTATTGTCATCTTCTCAGTGTACTTAATATATGATTAACTCACCACCTTTCGTAAGATTTATTTATGGAAAAACCAGCTTTTCCTGTAAATCCAGTAAAACCTGCAAATCGTGATTGCAAATCGGGTTGGGTTGAATCCAAACAGTTTGTTATTTTTCGAAATCCTAGGGAACGAAACAATTGCAAGCTGACACCTTTTTAATAATGGTTCAAGTTTAATTAATGCTTTCAATCTGCTCACACGTATGAGTTGTCAAAAACCATTGTTTTGAACATGTAAACCTCAAGTAAATGTCAATTACACCAATTTACAAAACTATTTATTAAATGTAAAAATCAATACAAAATCAGTACAAACTCAAAAAATCAGTACGTTTTGCGTTCTGATTTCGGGCTCTTAAAAATCAGTACAATAGAAAAAAATCAGCACATGTACTGATTAAATCAGCGCATCTGGCCACCCTACCTATGCTCGATTCTTGAATGGTCTGCTGAAAACCTCCTCTGCCTAAATGCTCAAAAATCGTATGTATTACCAATATTCAAGGATAAAATCCTACTTTCTGACATCCCTCACCTTTATATTGGGACTGCAAAGCTTCAATTGGTTGACAAAGTGAGAAAGATGGGTTTTATTTTAAATTCCAAGCCGACTTGTGAGGACCACATCAATGAAATTGTGGGAAAAATTTATCACACCTTGCGCTGCCTCAGAGTACTCTCAGACACGAAAAAAGCTGGTGTCAAGCCTTATTGTTCCTTACGTATTTCGAAATAGTGTACAGCAAACTAGACTCTCATTCCCTCCAAATTTCAAAAAACTTATCTTTGAATATTTCACTGATAAAGTCGCATAATGAGGTGGTTATAAATTTTCTCTTTAGTTTTCTACGTTTTATACAATTTCTGTTTGTACTCTAGTCGTTACGTTTATTCATTCTTGCACATTTGTATATTTAAAATTTTATATTTGTTATTACAAATATTTTCGTTACTGTATACTCTTATTCTAATATTCACATGTACTTATCTGTTCGTTGTATTGCGCAATAAAAGATTATATTGTGGCGAATACTGCGGCAACGAGAAGCGAACAACGAGACACAGGCAGAATGTTCGAGGAATGGCGTAGAATGTTCCACAAAGAGAAACGTCAAGTTGGATGAACACTACGAACAGTGAGAGAAAGAGAATGAGCGATAAACTTCAGAACGTTCTAGAGTTGCCATAAGTACGAGCGCAGGTATATAAGGGCGCCGCCACAGCGAAGTGGGTTAGTTACAAGTCAGCAAGCTACAAGTTAAGTGAGCAGAGAAGTGAGTTGCGAATAAGCAAGCTATAAGTTTAAATGTGTTAACAAGTTTAGTAAAGCGTTGTTATTGCTTTAACAAGTATTGTAAAGTGTTTTACTGTATTAGCAAGTATTGTAAATTGTTTGTTGTACAATAAAGTTAATTGTACTACAATTTGGTCATCGTTAGCATTTCTCTAACAATCCAGCGATACGAGCCGAAGATATTTGGGAAATCCCTCAAGATTTCAAGGATAATCGTAAAACTATGTTCATTTTCAATATTATCTCAATCAAAGCTCGCTTTTTAATCACCCCGTTTACACAAGCAAATCTCAGATTATTAGCCGTCAAAAGTTATCGGTTAAATCTGAGATTATTTTGTAATTAGAGATTAACAAGGGACGAATTTTTGTTATAATTACAGATTAGGGTGTTAAGCTCGAAAATGAGGATAATCTACTTATATGTGAACCTAGTATAACAATTGGTGTCAGAAGTGGGATTGTTAAATAAATCCCGACGGATAAACTTTTAAAAANTTAACAACATGGAAGTGCCCCTTCGGTTTGGGTATAATGGTCCGTACAGCAGCAAGCGAGTGATCTTAGAGGAAAGCGAGCAGATTCCGCCGAAGTCAGAAGCAGTTGTGTGGGCAAAGATTGANACTTTTAAAAATGGCAAAAATGTAAGACCTAAAGATCGAGGAACTCATACAGGAGTTGGAGAAGCGAAAGTTAGCAACCTCCGGAAGGAAAGTAGAGTTAATATCACGGCTGCGAGAGGCTATGGAAAAGGAAGGTATCGACGTTGACAAATACGACTTCCATCGTGAGGACGATACGACGTCAACGAAGGACGAACAGAAGGATGAGGCTGATTGTTNCAAGGATGGCGACAAACCAGGCAGGACTAGCGTTGTGAAACATTGCATTAATACTGGCGATGCAAGGCCAATCCGTCAAGCTCCTCGGAGTGTTCCACTTGCCAAACGTGAAAGTNCATCAACAGGTATGGACATGAACACGTTATTGGCTGCCGTGTCACAGCTGATGCAGGAACAGAGGTCGCAGTTGTCGTCAGACGTTTCCTCACAGATGCAAGCCTTGGAGACACGTATATCTTCAGAGGTATCAGCGCAAGTGTCATCGCAGGTGTCATCCCGGTTAGAAACTCAGCTACAGGCACAGGAGGCACGCATATCATCACAGCTGGAAGCACAGGATGAAAAAATTACACAAATACAGGACAAACTTGAAGAGAGACTGGAGAAAGTCGAAGCAAAGGTAGAAGAGTTGGAAGGTCGCCTCCGAGATTTGCAGATGAATCGTCCAGCTACTTCGACAAGTGCTCCCAAGGTAAAGACTCCATCCTTTGACGGCACGATTCCTTTCCAAGTCTTTAAGCTCCAGTTCGAGAAGACAGCTGCAGCAAATCATTGGAGCATGGAGGATAAATCCGCTGCACTATTCGTTGCATTGAAAGGACCTGCGGCAGAAATCTTGCAGACTATTCCCGACTGGGAAAGGAACAGTT
>NW_016158016.1:42641-43235 GCF_001687245.7 Rhagoletis zephyria
GCACGGTGTGGTGCGTGATGAACGCTAAGCCACCACCATTATCTCGCTCGCGATCTCGACGGTGCACGTTGTACCCGGCGCAATTCAACAAAGTTGAATTGCTGTGCAACTTCGTCTCTTGGACCGCAGCTATCAATATACCATGCCGACACATTTAGGGCCGGTTTCTCTATATCCAGTTAACACTAATCCCCCGGTAAACATCGTTACCGACCTTATCGACTCCCTGTTATATGCATGGAGTTAGAACGTCGATAACAATGTTTAACCGGGGANCTGTGCAACTTCGTCTCTTGGACCGCAGCTATCAATATACCATGCCGACACATGAAGACGGTTATCTCCTCAATCTTGCTCTGTAGCCCGTTGCAGTTAAATTGAAGGAGCTTCATGTGGTTCGGGAGACGTGTCGTGATGTGGGGTGTAAGTGAAGTGTATGTTCTTGCCGCCATTGGCTGTGTGTGCTGCTGTGGTGATTGCCGCTCTGTGGTGGTGGTGGGGGCGTCGCAATTGGGGTCTGCGACCGAGCAGCGCAACACGGGCCCTCGAAGTTCCCAGTCCAATCTCGCGTGGTACGCAGACCTGAGCATGCCC
>NW_016158016.1:43321-46981 GCF_001687245.7 Rhagoletis zephyria
TGTGTGTGTTATGTGGTCTGTAGTGGCTGTGGTACGGTCTGTGGTGTTATTATGTTGTTGTGTTGTGGTGACTGTGTGAGGCTGCTGTGTGAGTGTGTGGGGCTGCTCGGGCGGCCTGTGGTTAGCCGTGGAGGCTGGTCTCTTTGAGCAACAGGGGGCCACGTACGACGTGGTCCACTGTCTATGTGTCCGTAGTCCCGAGCAGACTCTGAGGTGACTCCACCCCTCGCAGGCATTACACTTGACTGAGGTGGAGTTGTGGTGTAATCGTCTTCGGCATACACAGCAGGTGTATATTTCTGGCCNGATAGTAGTTCCAAGGGTAAGAATTCCGGATGTACTCAAGGAATTCCACAATGGTCCTAGTGGAGGGCACCTGGGAATCACGAAGACCCTGGAGAAGGTTAAGCAGAGGTTCTATTGGGTTGGTTGTCGGCAATCGGTCGCAGAGTGGATTGCTAACTGCGCGGAGTGTATTGCAGCTAAGGGACCGAAATCCAGAAGTCATGGCCAGATGAAGCAATATAACTCAGGCGAACCTTTCGAGCGGATTGCCATGGATGTAGCCGGTCCATTTCCTATGAGCGCACAGGGAAACAAATACGTCCTTGTGGTTATGAATTACTTTAGCAAATGGCCGGAGGTATTCCCGTTTCCAAACCAGGAAGCTAAAACAGTAGCGGAGGTATTCACCTACAATTGGGTTGCGAGATACGGTGTACCTATAGCGCACTCTGACCAGGGAAGAAATTTTGAATCGGCGGTGTTCCAAGAGATGTGCCAGATACTGGGTATCCGGAAAACTCGAACGACGGCTCTTCATCCCCAATCAGACGGCATGGTGGAACGGTTCAACCGAACCCTGGAAGAGCATTTGCGGAAGGTCGTGGACAAGAATCAGAAAGATTGGGATGTTCGCATACCCCTACTCCTGATGGGATACCGGTCAGCAGTGCATGAAGGTCGTGGACAAGAATAAGAAAGATTGGGATGTTCGCATACCCCTACTCCTGATGGGATACCGGTCAGCAGTGCATGAAACAACCGGTAAAACTCCTGCAAGGGTAATCTTCGGCAGTGAGCTCCGTTTGCCTAGTGACCTGAAGATTGGAGTAACTGGCGATGCAAGGAGAATTGGGAAAGAGACGTCCAACATCCTGGAAGAGGAGTTAAGAGAAATGCATGATCTTGTGAGACAGCGAACTCAAATTATGAGGGACAAGATGAAGGCCAGGTATGATAAGGCAATGAACTCCGAGGGTTTCAAAGAGGGAGACTTAGTGTTGCTGTACAATCCACAACGGAAGAAAGGTTTGTCCCCAAAACTACAATGCAACTGGGAAGGTCCGTATAAGGTCGTCAAACGGCTGAATGACGTAGTGTATCGAATCCAGACCGTTGGGAGACCAAGAAACAAGATGAAGTTGATGCTTTTGGAAAGGCTTACAGCGTTTGGAGCGGCAAGTGTGTCTGATTGGGACGATCAGACTTAGGTGGAGGGCAGTGTAGCGAATACTGCGGCAACGAGAAGCGAACAACGAGAAATAGGCAGAATGTTCGAGGAATGACGTAGAATGTTCCACAAAGAGAAACGTGAAGTTGGATGAACACTGCGAACAGCGAGAGAAAGAGAATGAGCGATAAACTTCAGAACGTTCTAGAGTTGCCATAAGTATGAGCGCAGGTATATAAGGGCGCCGCCACAGCGAAGTGGGTTAGTTACAAGTCAGCAAGCTACAAGTTAAGTGAGCAGAGAAGTGAGTTGCGAATAAGCAAGCTATAAGTTTAATTGTGTTAACAAGTTTAGTAAAGCGTTGTTATTGCTTTAACAAGTATTGTAAAGTGTTTTACTGTATTAGCAAGTATTGTAAATTGTTTGTTGTACAATAAAGTTAATTGTACTACAATTTGGTCATCGTTAGCATTTATTTAACAATCCAGCGATACGAGCTGGAAGATATTTGGGAAATCCCTCAGGGCCGGTTTTTCAATGTCTGATTAGCACAAGTCGGAGGTAGAAGCTCCGGTTAAGCACAACTACTGCTTTATCGATCACATGTTACATGCATGATGTCGAAATCGTCGATAGTGTAGTGGTAGTGATAACCAGACATTGAACAACCGGCCCTCAGGGTTTCAAGGATAATCGTAACAATATCTTAATGCGCTAATGTATTTAACGAAATAAATGAAATGAAATGAAATCAGCCTTCATATAACATTTTTTCGAACTATTGAATTAAGGCTTTCCAACCTCATCCTATTTCGAATGTTAGTTTTTGTTGAATTCATTACGGAAAAAACGCGCTCAACAAAAGCATTTGAGTGCGGCAAGGATAATGAAGGCTACCTTATTTATATTTCCAAACATTTTATTGCCTGTTGCGGCCTTCACTCCGTAAGCAATTATTCAAAATTCTTCAGAGTCGGATGGAATACCGTTCTGAAAAAAGTTATTCCATGGGAAAGTTAAAAGCTTTAAATATTCAGTTTTCGCTGCTTCTCTTTCCGTCAAATTCCAATAGTGGATTGGCAGGTCCCTGAAACTCGCATACTTGTGATTCAAACACTTATCTGGTAACAAAATCAAAGCTTTTTTAAAAGTATTTAATTGACTAGGTAATCGTTTCAAAAGGTCTTCGATTAGGTTGATTAAAAATGTTTGACAGTCTTTTAATATGATTGTTAAGTCAAGTTTATCACGTCATTAGCCTCTTCTGTAAAATTAGCTTGGAAAACTAAGTTTTGTATATTTTTATAATTGGAAAAATTTATTCGAAGGGAAAAAATCGTCAAAAATCGCCAATGCCGTTTTCCTAAATCGGAAATCTGGACACTCTGTTCAAGAGTGTTCTTAATATATCGAAAGAATAGTATCGATACTTGCTTGGTATCGGTTTGGACAGCATTCAGTAAAAAATTATCGAGTATTTACTTGAACTCGCTGGTATCGTTTCATCCCTAGTCTAGTCCCTAGACAAAATCAGAGGGTTCAGCAGTCGAGTCGATCTCTGTTTGTGTTGAATGTAAGTACAGTGGGTAGGTTTGTGTTAATATTTTGGAACTTTCGTTTAGAATACTAAATATATAGGATTTGCTTTTGCATTAAATAACTTCATAATAACGGGTAATATGATTTAAATAAAACTTGAATTCTTTGCAAAAAGCAAATATTTTGATAAATGGATTACATAAGATAACATTAGCGGTGTGCGTAAGGTCTAGGTTAGGTACATATGTACGTCTATGTATACGGTGAACGCTTGTATAGAGTAGTGGGTGTTAATTTTTAGGGTTACATAAACTCTTGACTTAACTATAAATGGCGAAGCCATCAATGATGCCAATAACCTGATGGGCCGATGCTCTAAGTTAATTTAAATTTGTAGCAGTAACGTGCATGATGAAAAGAAGATAGTTTCATTTAAAAACCTTTGATAAATAAGTTTTTGACGTTTCATAAATTGTACAAACTTCTGAGCTACCTTGCCACATTTATAGCAATCAAACAATACATCAGAGGATTTAATGTTGTGCGTGGGAAATGTTCGGTTATTTGTACAATGATGTTTTGGCGAGGGCGGAGGGTGACGGGGTGGGAAAATTTTAGAATAGTAACCCCCGATTACGGAATTAAGGAAAATAGGGGGGGGGGGGGGG
>NW_016158016.1:47334-72229 GCF_001687245.7 Rhagoletis zephyria
TAAAGTATTAAGTACAGTGTTATGTGCATTTATATATATGAAAATATGTGACAAATGCACTTTTTGTTAAGGAAACCAAGTGGAACGACTTAAGAAATTTTAACAACAAATAACTTATTAACAATGATATTGTTTATATTTTTTAGTTATACATGTTTTAGAGGATACCTCCCTTAACATCCTGACCAAGTTTCATTTGTTAATTCCACCTGGTTTTCTTAAAACGCAAGATGCGGCTGACTACTAAAGACCACCCGAAATATGGCATTTGTTTACAAATTTTTGTTATAAATTTGTATATACATTTTTATATACAAGATATTTTTATAAAACCCGGGAAATGTTTAGTAGCGCTCACACCGTTTTTGGCGGAGGGGGTGGAAAGGAATTCGCCGCAAAAATACATTTGTTAAAAAGAACATTTTTTTTTTATAAAAACTGTTTTTTTTTTCTATTTTTAATTAACTTTTTATTCTTTATTCAAAATCCCCCCATATCTAATTTGGCATAATTTCTTTTATTAAAAAATCCCACGGTTTCTGTTAGTTGGGTCATATTCCACTTCAAACTGCTCACTTTGTCTAAGAAAAATCCGTTTTTCCCCCTTTTTCAAACGGTTCCCTAGGTGCCTGTGGGAGGAGTCCAATGGGGGATACCCCTTTTTAGAAAGCAAAAAGGTGTTCTCTGCAAAAGGGGTTCAGCCCCTTTCTTTGGCAACACAGAAAGGAGAATTCTACTGCCTGAGGGTTATAATCCCTAAGTGCGGCCGAAGGCTGTCTACGCAGAAAGGTTTTCTCTGCAAAAGGTGTTCAGCCCCCCTTCTTTGGCAACACAGAAAGGAGAATTCTACTGCCTGAGGGTTATAATCCCTAAGTGCGGCCGAAGGCTGTCTACGCAGAAAGGTTTTCTCTGCAAAAGGTGTTCAGCCCCCCTTCTTTGGCAACACAGAAAGGAGAATTCTACTGCCTGAGGGTTATAATCCATAAATTATAATTTTTATTTTTTTTATAAGCAGTTCGTCGGAATATTTTTTTTTTTTTTATGTATGTTACCGCCTAACTTTGCACCACGTCAACCGATTTCAATAATTGTTTTTGCAACGTTGCAACGGAAAGGTAGTGTCTCAGAGGTGGTCCCATACTAATTTGGTTTAGATCCGATCATTGGATCATGAAATATATAGATATATATATATTTTTTTTAAGTCGGTTAAATTTTTTCAATAAAGAATAGCATTATTGTATGTCAAAGAGAGGTATTTTTCATAATGTAATAAACAAAGTGAAATCAGTATATGACGAACGCTTATTTTAAAATTTAAATGTAAACAGTTCATTTATATATTTGACTGCATAAACCTTTTGGCTTTTGTTCATGTATGGCACGATGAGCTACATAATCTCAAAGTGTACAAACACATATGCTATGGATGTATGTATTTATACGAACGCATTATGGTTAAGCGAATTAAAACACGACTTCTTGACTTGCTAGGCCACGTCGTCTATAAAGATAACAATTCCATAGCCCTTAAAGTACTGGATTCTGCTGGCTTTGGCAGGAGAATACCAAATGCAGTTTGACTTGACTTCACTTTGTATTTCTATTTTGCGCTAGCTAATATATATATTTTTTAAATTCACATATTTTATTGCAATCTGTATTGTGCATTAAGCAATATTTAAAACTTATTACTAGATAAAAAAAATAATCATGTATGGAGTACACTCAGTGGTGCAAGTGTTCAATATTAGTAAAGATCTAATATTGACTTCGTTTTAAGTCGCAGAATGATACTTTATGAGAAATGAGTGTAGAAATAAGAGGATTTGGGTGATCATGAATTTGTTGTTGGTGCGGCAAGGCGTAGTTTTTATTTCAGAAGTACCAATAGGGATCTAGGTCACGGTGTATTTGGTTGTTTGTGACATAAAACGGACCGTTCGCAATCATTTTAACCCTCTAGTAGGCCAATTTTTGTATGAGTTGAAAAATTCAGAAATGGATGATTTTAGCACGAGAAATCCAAAAATGATGTCCATTTCGACCTGTGACAGTAACTTTTTCCTACAGGGGAGAAAAACCAAGACCGTCTGGAGACGGGCTCGCCGATATACTTTGACGTATTTTCTGCTTTCTCTTACACAATGTTGACCTACGAACCGGCAATCCCGTCTGCAGACGGTCAAAAATGCAAACTGGGTTTTTATATGTCGGCAAGCCGGTCTGTAGACAGTCTGTGTTCGAAAGCAATTTTCTCCATTTCGAATGGTGACATAATTATAAAACTTATATCAAAATACTGTGCTGGTAACTACGAAACCCACTAATTTTTTTTGTATCAAAAAATGTTTCAACAGAAAAAATTTCTTTAATTACGAAATTACTTAATAGCAAGAAATAATTAATTTAACCGAGTCTTTCACAATCTGTGATTCAACTGCCGATTAAAATAAAACGGATTGACATAACGGATTAAAATTTACATCTTCGTAAAGGTACGCTTTTTTCTAAAGATCGTGCTTTTCGAATATAGAAAAAAATTATTATAGGTGCACTAAATACGTGTTTAGTTAACGACCGTATGGAGGCGGTTCAGCCTACTAGAGGGTTAAGATTATTTAATAGGAGCCTGGGGAGTATCTATTTCTATATTGGAGGGTCTGCAGAGCCCCATAATTGTATTCCATATGTCCATACTGTTTTTAAAACAGATGAATAGAATAAGAGCTTATCCTAGAGTGAGACATGAGATTTTGGGTTCAGTAACCAGTAATATAAAAAAACAAAATGAGTGGCGCTACTGGCAAATGGGTTAATGAAATGACAAAAGTGTTTTCAAATAAGCGTATCTAAAATAAATATGTCATATATTGATTTCACTTTGTTTATTACACTACGGTATTTTTATTACCTTATTACGACATAAAAATCTTTGAAATTTGATTAATGGTTTAGATTAATAGATAGATATTAATATGTGGTGTGCACTGCGACCTGGTGATCTATTGTGCCCTCTTCTCTTCATCTAAGCCCAGCTCCCTCAGAAAGTTCAATAGTGCCTTCGGGGGTAGGGATTGGATGTGGTCAAGCTGTGGCCACAACGAGCCTAAACTCCTCTCACGTCTTCTGCAGACAGCCTCACATCCGGTGAGAATGTGAAGCGGCGTCTCACTGGTCAGGTCGCAGAACCTACAAAGATCAGTCGTCCATAGGCCCAGCTTATGTAGGTGACCCGTAAGTCTGCAGTGTCCTGTAAGGAAACCTGTTAAAATTCTAGGGCTCTCTTTTGGGAGGTTTATTAAGCCCTGAAATCTTTTCTTGTTAAACCCTCCAAGTAAACTCTTTGCCTGGCGCATTCCTACCGAACTTCCTTAAAAATTTTTTAGTGTGAGCCTCTCTCTCCTAAGCTCCTTTATGATATTGGGACCTACTGCCAGGAAGGGCTCTGGGCCAACTGGAGTGATGGCTGCCGCCTCCTAGTGTGGCAGTCTGCAACCTCATTTCCCTCTACTACCCTATGGCCGGGTACCCACGCTAACCTGATGTTATTGTGCCTGCCAAGGGAGTTTAGCTTGTCAATGCACTCAAGGACCAGTGAGGATTTGACTTCATAAGATAGAAGAGCCTTGAGTGTCGCCTGACTATCACTCAACTTTATAATTTTCTCATTTCTATACCCTCTACTCATGATTGTTTCCGCACATAGATAGATTGCATAGCCTTCTGCTTGGAACATGCTCGGGTATTTCCCCATAGGAACAGAGATTCTTGTTCTGGGCCCAAGGACTCCTGCCCCTACTCCATCTGGGGTCCTCGAGCCATCTGTGTACCAGTGCAGTATGCACTTCTGGAGTAATCCCTCGAATGCGGGGGCGCTCCAGGTTGTTTTGCTGCATAACTCTATCTTAAATCTTTTCTCAAATACTATAGTTTTTCCTATGTCATCTCTAGGGAACAGAGCAAGCGGGATCGAAGCCCCTAGCTTCTCCATATTCCTAGAGGATATGACCTTACCTTTGCCACATCCCTCTCTAGCAAAGCTGAGCAGAGTTCTTTTGGCTGCCTGCTCTATGGTTATGTGAAGAGGATCGAGTTCGAGGACTACTTCCAGCGCCGTCGTCGGACATGTGCGCATTGCTCCAGTTATTCATACACAAGCCAGTCGCTGTAGCTTGGTGAGTGATTGTCACACCGTGGCCAGAGTAGTTCTTGAAACCCAAGCCACCGCCCCATAGGTAATCATTGGCTGAACTATCATGATGTAGAGCCATCTTAGGATCCTGGGGCTATAACCCCAGGATTTTCCTGCTAGATGCTTACACACCATTAACGCTTTCGTTGCCTTGGAGGCGATCGCGTCCACATGCTACTTCCATAGAAGTTTGGTGTCTAGGATTATTCCCAGATACTTCACTTTGCTGGCGACGCCGACCACGACCCCCTCCAGGGTTATGTCCCTCGTGCCCAACAGGGTTCTTTTTCCTGGTAAATGGGATGATGGCGGTTTCGGCCAGATTGATGCAAGGCCTAACTTGGCACACCATCTTTTCATTAATCTTAAGCCTCTTTGAATAATGTCGCAGAGGGTGCTCTCAAACTTCCCCCTGGCAATGAGCACTATGTCATCCGCATAGCCTTGGCAGCGGATAACATTGTCGGAGAGAAGCTGCAGAAGTTCATCTACCACTAAGCTCCACAGAAGAGGGGATAGAAAGAACCCCTACCTGTGGGCAGCCCTTTGTTGTTAATAGCTGTACCACGCTGTCCCCCACCTTGGTTTCAGCAATCCTAGTATGCAACTGCGTATCCACCCAGTTGGCTGCACGTTTCTCTTCTCTAGTGCCCTGCGCACACCAGTGTGAGACGTATTGTCGAACGCTCCTTCTATATCGAGGAAAGCGCAGAGCACTGTTTCTCCGCATTCCAAAGCCCTCTGAATTTCGGTTGTCAGTTGATACAGGGCTGTGTCCTCGGATCTTCCAGCTCTGTACGCATGCTGACAAACGTGTAGGGGTTTTACCTTCAGAATGTTAGATCTTATGTAATTGTCCACTATCTTCTCCATTGCTTTTAGCACAAAGGAGGTAAGGCTTATAGGTCTGAAAGACTTTGCTAGCGAGTAGTCCCTATTTCCCACCTTCGGGATAAAGATTACTCGCGCCCTCCGCCACACCTGTGGGACATAAGCCTCCGCAAGGCTGCTTCTCATTATGTCCGCTAGGTGTGGTATTAAGTTCTCTCCACCCTGCTGCAACATGACTGGACGGATGCCATCTACCCCTGGGGCCTTATATCGGTCAAACGATCCCAGCGCCCCCCTGACTGAATCCTGGGTGAAAATACTTCTTGCCAGTTTCCAGTCACATGGTCGCTGTCTAGTTCGCCGGACCTCCGGCTCCTGTTCTAAGGTAGTTGCCTCCGGGAAGTGAGCTGCAAGCAGAGTGGTTGACCTCTCATCTATGCTGTTCCGATTCCACCGTTCCTCTGGCAAGAGCCTTGTGTAACCTCACGGCCGCTGGAGTGTTCGAGATGCCTTCACAGAAGGTTCTGAAACTTTCTCTCTTGGCCTTCCTGATCTCCTTGCTGTAGCTCGTTAGTTTAGCTGAGTATCTCCTTCCGGAGAGCTGAGAGTTCCCGAGACCACCACGCAGTTCCGGCCTTCCCCTTCGGCTTGGTCTCCGGGCAGCTAGAGTTAAAGGCGTCGGTCAGTATGTCCGTCAACCTATTAACCCTGTATTCTAGCGACATGCAGCCATCTCTTCTATGTTGCCTCTATACCGGGTAGGTTAAAATCTAATAGTTTCCTATATTTATCCCAGTCTGCATTCCTGGGGTTCCTCACAGGAGGACTTACCGTGGCCTCCGCTCCGAGCACGAATTAATGGTTTACGAGATGTTTAAGTTTAAAAAATAAATTTTTTGACTTTATGGCCTTGAATAAAACTTGCACTTTTTGTTTCCAATAAAAAAAAAAAATATTTGTAATCTCTATAAATTCCTCTATAGAGCCTACTATTTTTTTACAACGCTTTTATCAACTTGCAGTGTTGTGTGTCCATTCATGCTATAAAACCTTTGCTTTGCAAAGATCTTATACAAAAGTCTAGTGCATAGGGCGACATCTACT
This sequence comes from Rhagoletis zephyria, assembly GCF_001687245.7. NCBI lineage: Eukaryota > Metazoa > Arthropoda > Insecta > Diptera > Tephritidae > Rhagoletis > Rhagoletis zephyria. Next base: position 53,465 of record NW_016158016.1, read on the forward strand.
TCTCAACCGACGAAGTACGCTACAGCGGAAATGGACGACACGTCATTTCTTTAACAGGTCTATTCTGCGCTGGTAATAAAAAGTTTGTAACCGGTAAATAAAGTTACTGTCAATTTTTAAACCCTTTTCGCATTCTGTGTAATCTTTTAACCGGTAAATTTTGTTACCATCTCATAAGCTGGTAACAAAGTATTGCCCCGTGAAATATGCATTGCCAGAATCTCCACAATTCTTCATAGCTGAATTGCTGAATATTTTAACTGCATTACCAACGTACCTAGAATCGCGGTGACAAGAACTGGTAACGTTTTTTGGTAATAAAATTTTCCGGTTACAAAATCTTGGGTAACGTGCAGAATAGACCTGTAAATGGAATTAATATTACTATTATTAATATGTACTAGGGATGTTGCGAATGTGGAATTTTATACATCCGCGGATGCGAATGCGGATGCGAATATCTAATAGCTAACATCCGCGGATGCGGATGTCTAGTATTTTTAAGAAACAATTAGGATCTAGCATAATGGCGAGATCGTTGTTTAAATAGCACTTACAAGCAAAATAAAATACATATGTCAGGTTTTTCTAAAGCTTTTAAAAAGAATTGTTCATTCTCATTCCATTGGCTGTTTCAGAATTTGGGGAATCTGTAACTTCATCAGCGTTTTTCGAATAGGTGTATATGGAAAATAAATTGTTATTTTTCAGGAATGAAAATTTTGAACAAAATTCTGTTTTCAAAGTCGTGGCTGCCGGCCGAATCGGATCAGAATATTGTTGTTATTTTAAAAAAGCACCCCGTTTTTTGTAAGCATTTGAATCTCAGATAGTTACGTAATCCTTATCTAATTAAACGTCAGACCTATAGCTTTTTAATTATTTGAGCATCGATTCTCTTTAAAGCCAGACATTGATCATTTCTGCTGGAAATACCTACCGAAGGAGCTTACTCTTTGACTTTAAATAGCATAGAAGGGAGAGTTTTATCACAGAAGTATTTAGCTAAGGATATCCCTATGAAAAAATATTGCCCGACTAATAAACAGAATTACTGTTTTTAAACTTTTTGCTAAAAATAAATTCCCCAAAGAGACCCAGTTGATATTATTGATACGAATATATGTAACATCAAAAGCAAATCACGAAAATTTGGCTAAGAATTACAGTGCACACTTTCTTCTTTTCATCCCTATTCTGTAACACTCGTATTCGGAATGGTATGTAGGAATGGTATACTGCAATCCGAATCGTATCTTCGAACTTTCGAAATTCGTAACAATGGCATGCCTAAAAACGAACGAGTAAGCTTTTTTGCGTAATTTTGTACCAAAACAATTCTGTGTCGTAGGCGAGATAAAAGATGTAAATCGATGTGTGTTTCTTCTTCTTCTTTTTTGGCGCTGTAACCGCCTAAGCGATTTTGGCCGAATTCAGCAAAGCACGCCAGTCGTTTCTCCTCTGTGCCAACTGACGCCAATTGGAAACGCCAAGTGAAGCCAAGTCTTTCTCCACCTGATCTTTCCATCGCAGTGGGGGCCTCCCTCTTCCTCTGCTACCACCAGCGGTTTCCGAGTTGAATTGCCTACTCAGTCCAAAGTAGCACTTGTTGGCAAGAGTGATTCTACGTTGGATTTCAATGCTGACATTATTATCGGTGTTAATGCTGGTTCCCAAGTAAACGAAATTCTCTACTTTCTCGAAATTGTAACTGTCAACAGTGACGTGGGTGCCAAGGCGCGAATGTGCTGACTGTTTGTTTGATGACAGGAGATACTTCGTCTTGTCCTCGTTTACCACCAGACCCATGCGCTTTGCTTCCCTATCCAACTTGGAAAAGGCAGAACAGACTTCGCGGTTTTTGTTACCGATGATGTCGATGTCATCGGCATAAGCCAGCAATTGCACGCTCTTGTAGTAAATTGTTCCTGAGCGGTTCAGTTCTGCAGCTCTTATTATCTTCTCCAACATCAGATTAAAGAAGTCACATGAAAGGGAGTCGCCCTGTCTGAAACCCCGTTTTGTGGCGAACGGCTCGGAGAGGTCTTTTCCAATTCTGACGGAGCTGGTGGTATTGCTCAACGTCATTTTACACAGCCGTATGAGTTTTGAGGGGATGCCAAATTCAGACATAGCGGCGTATAGGCAACTCCTTTTAGTGCTGTCAAAAGCGGCTTTAAAGTCGACAAATAGGTGGTGAGTGTCGATCCTTTTCTCGCGGGTCTTTTCCAAGATTTGGCGTATTGTGAATACCTGGTCTATGGTGGATTTGCCAGGTCTAAAGCCACACTGATAAGGCCCAATCAGTTCATTGACGGTGGGCTTCAGTCTTTCACACAATACGCTCGATAAGACCTTGTAACCTATGCTTAGAAGGCTGATCCCGCGGTAGTTGGCGCGAATGGCGGGGTCACCTTTCTTGTGGATTGGGCAGAGCACACTTAAATTCCAGTCGTCGGGCATGCGTTCATCTGACCATATTCTGCACAAGAGTTGATGCATGCACCTTATCAACTCCTCGCCGCCGTACTTGAATAGCTCAGCTGGCAGGCTGTCAGCTCCAGCGGCTTTGTTGTTTTTCAGCCGCGTTATTGCTATACGTACCTCGTCATAGTCAGGCGGTGGAACGTCGACTCCGTCATCATCGACTGCGGGCTCGGGTTCTTCTTCTCCACAACTTTCCGTGCTGCTACCATTTAGTAGGGCGGAAAAGTGTTCCCTCCATAATTTAAGTACGCTCTGGACATCAGTTACTAGGTCGCCATTATTGTTCTTACAGGAGTGCGCCCCGGTCTTTAAACCTTCCGTAAGTCGCCTAACTCTCTGGTAAAATTTTCGGGCATTCCTCCTGTCGGCCAGCATTTCAAGCTCTTCGCACTCACGTATTTCTGCCTCTCTCTTCTTGTTGCGGCAAATACGTCTCGCTTCCCTCTTCAGACCCCTATAGCGGTCCCACATAGCGCGCGTTGCGCCCGATCGCAGCGTGGCCCTGTAGGCGGCATCTTTTTTCTCTGCAGCTTCCTGACACTCCTCATCGTACCAGTTGTTCTTTCGGGCTCGCTGAAATCCGACTACTTCTTCGGCGGCGGTACTTAATGAGCGGGAAATGTGGTTCCACTGCTCGCATATGTCGGTTTGTTGAAGAGTGCTCTCTGAGAGCAGGTGTGAGAGTCGAGTAGCGAAAGCGCTGGCTGTCTGTTGTGATTGCAGCTTTTCGACGTTAAGCTTTCCTTGCATATTTGGGCGCACATTTTTTGCTGCACAGAGGCGGGTGCGTATCTTGGCTGCAACAAGATAGTGGTCCGAGTCGATGTTTTGGCCTCGGAGTGTGCGTACGTCTAAAACACTGGAAGCGTGCCTTCCGTCTATCACAACATGATCGATTTGGTTTCTCGTTTTTCGATCCGGAGACAGCCAGGTAGCTTGATGGATCTTTTTATGCTTAAACCTAGTACTGCATACTACCATGTTTCGGGCCCCGGCGAAGTCGATCAGCCTCAATCCGTTGTCGGACGTTTCGTCGTGGAGGCTGAATTTTCCGACGGTGGTTCCAAAGATCCCTTCTTTGCCCACCCTGGCATTGAAGTCGCCAAGCACGATTTTGATATCATGACGGGGGCAGCGCTCGTACGTGCGCTCCAAGCGCTCATAGAAGAGATCCTTGGATGCCTCATCCTTCTCTTCCGTCGGGGCATGGGCGCAGATGAGCGAGATGTTGAAGAATCTCGCTTTGATGCGGATTGTGGCTAGACGCTCGTCCACCGGGGTGAACGACAGTACTCGGCGACGGAGTCTCTCTCCCACCACAAATCCAACTCCGAATTTGCGCTCCTTTACATGGCAGCTGTAGTAGACGTCGCAAGGCCCCAGACATTGTTTGCCTTGCCCCGTCCAACGCATTTCTTGGATGGCGGTGATGTCAGCTTTTGTCCTTACGAGGACATCAACCAGCCGGGCAGAGGCACCTTCCCCATTAAGGGTCCGGACATTCCAGGTGCATGCCCTCAAATCGTAGTCCTTTAAACATTTGCCGTGGTCGTCATCATAAGGGGGGGTCTCATCCGAGGCTTTGCCTTGCTTCTTCACTGGAAGTGGTTTTTACGTGGCGGGTCCCAAGCCCAGCGCACAACCCATTGCTGGGACGGGGGTGGTTTCGCAACCAAATACACGTTTATATAGCGAGCCGCTTGCTCCAAGCAGACACCCGCTTGCAGCCGCACCTACTGGTGAACAGACGCTGCAGACTTCAGTGAGCCCTTAAACCGATTAAGTCAGAGCGGCCCCACCGAAGCTCCCTCTCTTTCTGCCGTGACCCAAGGCTCCACTCGGATTGGTTATCGCATCTCGCACATGGGTTGCTCACGTTGCCCAGAGTGCGCGAAAGAGGACGCAAGAGTCGGGATTGAGTATAGCATGCAACTGTAACTGCATACCCAGCACAATGACTATACCCCATTGCACTCCAATGCGAATATTCGCAACAACCTTGGTATGTACATACATATGTGTATGCATGTGTGTGCACCAATGTATTAATATCGTTGAATTATTTTAATATGTATTGCAAAATTTTATACAAACAAGACTAAAAAGTAGAAAAGAAATAATATTGTCACCTTACCTTTTGTTTACAAAAGCCGACCTACCTAATGTCCCAAATAAACGCACTTACCGTGCGCAACAACAATACGCCGGGCCAAACTAAGTAAACAAATATACGCACAAAAGGGATATGACAAAAAAAAACACGCAACCGGCTGGCTCAGTGGCCACGGCGGGTTGCTGGCAGGGGGAACAACAAGACAGTATACAGACTATGCAAACTAAATAAAATGCATTAGTTATCACACACAATAAATATGAAGCTACCAACACCAGGGTGGGTCGAAAACAAGACAACAAGATTTACGACCAAAAATCTAAACAAAAAACCTTGTTTTTGGGGCGCACCCGAGGTGAGGTCCAACCAAAAGGTTACGAACCCACTCGCACTACCGCCCGTGCTGCCGGGGATATCTTTAACCCGCCTGTATGACTGGGCTCAGGGTGCAGGATGCTAAACAGGATCGGAAAGGGAAACACAATAAGAAGAAGCCTGCCGACAACAATAACGCCTGAACACAGACACAACGAATGAAAACGATACTCATCGGCGGTCGGTGGGCGTTCCGACCGCAGGGGTGCTCCTCTGGAATATGGCTCCCAAATCCGGTGCCGACTTCACCACGCCTCGACTGGCGCTGCTCCTAACTAATCGCTACTGCTACTGCAATCTAAGTGCCTCGCCTGGGACTTACTGAATTTGTATTCAATATAAAGCACTTCGCACTACACAAATTTATCTAATTTTACTGGGCTACTATGTATAAAAGCACTCGCGCTCGCAATAAGGGTCTTGCCTTTCTCAAAGCTCGCTTAGAACTGCCCCGGCACGCAGTCGCGAGCCAGGCCGCAACCTACGCACCGGTACGCAAACCGTTGGAGTGTCAGCGCCGGTGTTGTTGGTGCCCGATCAATTGGCGCCGGCCCGATCATTCTAGAAGCGAATTGGGCGCTTTAGCGGTCGCCACCACGGCGCACACAAACAACACCATGGACATGCCATTGCCATCATACGGCGTACAACAAAAGTGCCGCAATAGGTGAGAGCAAAGGCGACACCCCTACTACGGTCTTTCGCGTCATCACTCATTCCTACATTCTTACCCTCGATCGGCACCGTTTTGGGGCGGAGTGCCCTAATGGAGAATTTTCCCCTTTGCGGTGGCGCTCCACCGACAAACAACTATTTCGCTCAACTTGAGCTCATTCTACTATTTATTTAGGTATGTACATACATATGTACACTTGAGTGTCGGCAGACTTACTCCCATCGGTTGGAGTGAAAGGAAATAGGTAAATAGAACGAAGGGGAAACAAATGTTTATTTTGTTGCTTCCAGTACGCGACAATATAATAAAGCTTTTAAATATACAACGCTTTTATAAATAGACTAAAAAGTAGAAATAAATTTGAGATCGATTTTAAGCGGTCGTTATTCATATATCCACATATATACATATGTATATTACCGTTCTTATCAATTCAGGTCTATTACATGCGCCCCACGCTTTTCATATTCAATCTCATAAACGGTTTATAATAACTTTTGCTAAAATTTCAAAAAATCAAAACGAATTCTTTGGGACTGAGAAATCTTATTTTCTACTTTTTAGTCCATTTATAAGAGCGTTGTTTATTAAAAAGTTTTTTTTTGTATTATTTATTTTGCACTTGTTCCCCTTAGAACCTTTGCACAGCTGTACCGATTTCTTACAGTTTGGAAACGCGCTAGAATTTTCTTTAATATTTTCATCCAACTTCACTGACTGAATTTTTTTTCTTACTTCTGGTGAAGTGCTTCTAGTGAATCTGGTAGCATGATTTTAGTTAATTGTCATAAACTTTATAAAAGTGAAGTGGTCGGCAACAATAGCGAATGTCAATAAATGAAACTACCTTCTATTTGTGTATCATGGTTACGTGCCTAACCGGGCCGTTACACATTCAATTTTCCCCTTTCAATTTTCAATACTCACACTTTTTCACTAACACATTTATTGCTTGAATGGTGACTTGCTTTCAATTTTTCCCTTTCAATTGAGTTTAAATTTCAATTTTGATCAGCTTTTCAGCATTGGCGTGCGAATTTTGTGAAAAAAAATACTAAGCTTATGCATGCTAAAATGTTAATCTACAATGCAATTAAAATGGAAAATGGTTTTCAGAAGCTAGTTAGTTACATTGCTTCTCAAATTGAATGCAGCCTACGTAACAGGCATGCCGTCGAATTTGTTTGTATGCGTCACCCGAAATTGGCTTGCCTGCGTTTGCATTTGATTTAATTGAACGAAACGTCAAATCAAAATGTCACGCTGAACAAAAATTGGAAATAGAGTTAGATTCATACGCACGCCGTTCAATTTCGGTTGGCCCCATACAAGTTGCATGTACATGAGAAATTTTTGACAATAAATTGGCGGCGTGCGTGAATATTAGGTTAGCCTGTAATGGCTTTCAATTTTTGTGACTTTGGACAAGCAATGTGTGTGAGGAAATTAAAAGGCAAAACCAAGGCGATTTTTTACAAGGTGGTGTTACTGGCGAATTTAGATTTTCGCCGCGGTTCTTCTTAATGTCAAAATAGTCTGTTTGTTGCATGATACAAAAAGAAGGTAGTTTCATTTAAAATTTTTTTTACAAAAAATAAGTTTTTGAAGTTTCATAAATTGTACAAAATTGTGAGCTACCTTGCCACGTTTATAGCAAACAAACAATACATCGGAGGATTTAATGTTGTGCGTGGGAAATGTTCGGTTATTTGTACAATGTTTTGGTGGAGAGCGGAGGGAGAATGGGTGTGTCAGCTAAAACTACACTCATTAAAAAGAGCATAGTATAAAATTTAAGAAAAGCNCCCCCCCCGGGGGGGGGGGGGGGGGGGGGGGGGGGGGGGCATTTCGAAATGGGGTGAACTAAGCATTATCGCAAAGAAGAATTAAACTCGTGTAAGGCCATCAGCAGTATTTTTGCGCAAAACTCCTTTCCGCGGTGGTGGCCTTCGGCCGCGCTAGCAAAAATAACCTCATCAGTCCAACTTCGGTTACGCCATACACAGTATTTTTGCGCAAAATCCACGTCCAAATTTCCAAAAAAAAAGTGCATATTCCAAACCGAAATCTTTGTTTTAAATTAAAGCTTTATCCTTTGGCTAGACGTATATGTTAAAATGTTTTGATTCGGGTCACGCGTTTGGACACGATAACCCAAGACCATTTTACAAATAACCGAACCGTACCCGAACTGTCTTACTTATGCATATTTTCTATAAACAAAAATTTATAAAATGAAACTGAAGTAGTTTTCATCTTATGTGGATAATTCCTGTCACAAATACATAGTTTCGTGCTTATATTTATGTATACATATTTTTTAGAAGCGCCACATCTTTATCAGAAAATTCCGGGAACCAAAAAATTGGTACTGTTACAAGTTGCAGGGCATCATCTTAACTCGACCTCCTCCCTCTTCCATGAAAAAAAAAATATTTTGCGTCAGCAATTTTTCAAAATTTTTTTGTTTTTTTCAAGAAATAAAACTTTTGCAGGATTTTACAGGAAGCTGTTCCCGCACGTCACCTTACATAAGGTTTATTAAGGCGAAAACAGCCGTTACTGCTGCTGGAACGCCACTATTGATAACGTTCTTGCGCACATGCATACCAGGGTTGTTTCGAATATTCGCATTCGCAACCGCGGAGCTTCCGCATTAATTTTAACATTCGCATTCGCTTTCGAATTCGCAATAATCAATGCGGATCTTTTGCGAATGCGAATATTGAAGGAACCGAAAATAACAGTTTTTTTACCAGTTAAACTTGGCCAAATATTTTTTATTCCCAATTAAAAGTCTTTTCCGGATAATAAACAAACCGCTTATCGAAATTAAACAAGTTTGGTACCAAATGAAGGAAATGTCTAAACGAGCAAAGCAAACCATTGAAAAATATTTCAATAAAAAATGTTAATTAATTACCATAGAACAAACCTTGGGTCTGGTATATGAATTTCTTTAGTATTAAATGATAAAAAAAAACAAATAGAGGTGGTAAACTTCTTTCGTTATTTCTGCTTAAAAGCTATTTCAGTCACAGAAGAAAGGATTAAAAATGAATTACAAAAACTAAACTCGAAAAACGCTGTTGACGTTACAGGTTCTCCAAATTCAGAAACAACCAAAAGAATGAGAATGAAGAATTCTTTGGAAAACAACAGTGTTTAAACAACGATCTTGCCATGATACAAGATTGTGAAGATGGAAGTCAAGAGGATACACCCGACATTTGCAGCCCGATGCAATTCTCAATAAAGAATTTTTGCACCGCAATAAAAAAAATAAATACAACTGAAAGACCTCTCAACTGGTGCAGCGTCAATCAAAAAGAATTTACAATTTTGTCAAGTTTCAAGTTTGTCACCTCGAGCGAGTAATTTAGTGGCGCAGGTTTGATTTACGACCCTTTAAAAACTTTTTATTTTTACAATGTTCCAATTTTTAAATTCAAATACTAAAAAAACATTAAAAATTACATTACCTTTTATTATAAGCCTATTTTTTGCTAAAGAATTATTGCAAAAATCAATTTTGAATAAATTAGCTTCAGTATTTACTGATTTAAAGAAGCTTTCGTATTTCTCTAAATTACCGTTATATGGGATGTGGGCGTGGTTATTGTCCGATTTTTTAAATTCTAAGCCGTTTGGTATGTTTTGTGAAGGCCAACAACTGTGCCAAGTTTGGGAGAAATTGGTGGAGCGGTTCCCAAGATATACACATGTAATCATAAGTGGGCGTGGCTACGCTCGTTTTCCAAAAATTTATAATCTTATTTTTCGCCGAAAAATGATTGTAAATATTAATTTTGAGTGAATAAGCTTCAGTAGTTACTAAAATATCGCAGTTTTCGTATTTCTCAAAACTACCTTTATATGGGAGGTGGACGTGGTTATCTTCCGATTTTGCCCATTTTCAATACCATCCGTCCAACGCTCAAAAGAAGTACACATGCCAAGTTTCGTTAGGATATCTCAATTTGTAGTCGAGTTATCGTGCGCACAGACGGACGGACGGACGGACAAACAGTCACCGCTTAATCGATTTCTCTTTTCATTCTGATCATTTATGTATATATTTGTCTATATCTATCTCGATTCATTTTGCCTGTTACAAACAACCGTTATGTGAACAAATTTATAATACCCTTGTGCACAAGTGCGCTCGGGTGTAAAAATACTTGACATCCGCATTCGCATCCGCATCCGCGGATGTTAGCGTTTAAACATCCGCATCCGCATTCGCATCCGCGGATGTCTAAAATTCCACATTCGCAACATCCCAGATGCATACGTATGTACATATGTATGTTCATTGATATCTAGTACTCCCGGTAGCGTACATACAAATGTACATAATTACTCGCATATTCATCAGAATATGTTAAATTCCTTGCTCTGGCTGTTAATTAACATTCTTTGGTTGCGCTTCGCTCGTTGGCTTGCGAAAAGAGACATGGCGCAATTGCGCGGATTCAATGCGCTGATACCGGCCATGGCGCTGGCGTTACCCGGCCTAGTTTTCTCTTCTCAATTTTACGCTCTATTATGCTTTTACGCTTTCGCTGCAATGGAGAAGCTACTATCAGTGTTGCCAGTTTAGTCTTTTTGAGGCTACCCTGCAAAAATCGCGACTGCTCCATGCATGCGTGTAAAGAGTCTCCTTAAGGACTAAGGAGTACTCCAAAATTAACCACAATTCATATAAAAAATATGGTCCAATTAACATTGCGATGTCCTAGGGCAGGACCATATACTCCATCCCTGCATTACATCAGAGTAGCACAAAACTACTCCAACATATTAACAATGGCATTGTTGTTATATTTTTTCGTTTGTACACGCTTTTGTTCTTCACTTCTCAAATGCTTTTTCGAAATTAATAAAAACCAAGACAAANTCTCTACACGTTCAGCTACAGCCAGACATGCAATTGTGCTTTCAAATGCTCAACTTCAATCACGTTTCGTTAAAACACGAGGAGTGATCGGATAAGAAACAATAAGCTGGCGCAGAGACACTAGTTGGTCCGCTTCAGCATGACAGAGGATCACTTTTGTAAGTACTCCAATTTACCACAAATAGACTACATGGTCCAACGATTTTTGCAGGGTAAACTAGCTTTTTCTGTCGTTTAGCTTCGAAATTTAGGATTTAGTTTTGTGGCTTTTTTCTAGCCTTTTCTTACTTTCAAACAAGTATTTTTTATAGGACAATCCTCCACAATATTTGTAGTATCACTAAATTATTGTTCCGGTTAGTTTTACTTGACGAAATTTTACGCGAATATCACCCGGCGGCATCGCTCCGTCCGACGAAATTTTCTCAGCGAACCCGTTCTGTTTATACTTTAACAGTTTTTTTCAGGGGCTCTCAAAACCAGGAAAAGCCCTATAAAACCAGGAAAAGCATGTTATGTCTTAGAACTCCGCACCATACGAGAATGACGTCAAGCACTACATCGTGAGGGAGAAAGGTAGTTAGTCGTCGCTGTTATGCCGTAGACATTCGGGGGTCCTTAGCCCCTTCATCGCCTCTGCTATTGCGTCACATGCGACCATTTTTCGCTGCTTTGTAGCATAGCCTGCACGATTGACTCAGGCGTGAAACTCTCGCAAATATGTTGCGAAGTTTGTATCCGGTACTGTCAAATCGCATACACTCAAAAAAAGGCGTCTTATATTACACCTCCTCCATAGTAGTCGCATTTGCAGGGCCGTCGAGAGAAAACTCGGGGCCCCGGTCTGAAAAATCGCGTGCCCCTATACATAAATTGCATTAATTTTAAAGCTCGTGATAATTTTCTATATACATACATATATAGAGTCAGAAACAATCAGGACGATTCGGATTTATAATAAAATCCTAAAAGGAGCAATTACATTGTAAGAAAATAATAAGTTATGGTTCTGATATTTTAGGCCCCTTAAAAAGCCCGGGCCCGGGAGCCCCTCCCTCTCGACGGGCCTGCGCGTATGAGTTCCGGTTCGTGTTTGAATCGGTGAACGTATGGTTGGAAGCACCCGTATCAAGTTAAACAGTTTGTCAAATAGAACTCGACTTCGCCATTTAGTCTGCTTCATTTGGGTGTATATACGTTTGCTCTTCACTGTGCACGCTCTAATTGAAACATTCACGGCTGTAATCATATTATAATGTATGAAGATATTTTGGGTACTCTTTATGAATTTTTACAACGATTTTGGGTTGCTGTGCCCAAACGCGCGAATCGAATCAGAAACCTTTTACACTCACTTGTAGACAACAGTTCACGCTTTATTACAAACATAAAATTTACTATATCTGTGCACTAATTTATTAATAATGTCGGTTGGAAATATGGTATTTTTTGCGAGTTTACGAGCCGAGCTGTCAAAAAAAAAAATATCCACGAAATATCTCTGCAAAAGGCGTTCAGCCCCTCTTTAGCAAAACAGAAAGGAGAATTCTACTTAGTGAGGGTTATAATCCATAAGCGCGGCCGAAGGCCGCCTACGCAGAAAGGTATTCTCTGCAAAAGGTGTTTAGCCCCCCTTTGGCAACACAGAAAGGAGAATTCTACTGCCTGAAGGTCCCCCACCTCTCCGCCCCCACCTCGAAATCGTTGTACAAATAGCTAAAGATTTCCCGATATTTTGGTGGTACAAATGTACCACTACTTTGTCTTTAAGGATTATGGGTTTCCAGACCCTAAAAGAGTCCCCTTCATTATTAAAATGGTTTTATTAAACGGTATGTCGTTCAAAAATGTGTGCGCAAGGCTTTCATGAAATTTCATGATCGTAAGTACTTTGGTTGTCGAGATATTTACATTTTTGTTGCCCGGTGGCACATTTGTACCACCTCTTTGTACATAAGAGTTAATGAAATGTTGAAAAGGCTGGCCTTTTTTTTACCTTTTTTTTGTTCACTTAGCTTTTTTTAGGTTTTTATTTGGCCGATACATCTTTTTTATGTTTGAAGTCCTGGCAACACTGGTTACCATACAAACCTTATTTCACCCACTCTATAGAGCCTGTCAGACGTGGCAATATATTTCGATGCAATAAACTTCGGAAAGGCTGTCAAATTGAGAGATCAGTTGCATGAGCAGTCACACCTTGCATGGAAAGTGTCTTTCGAAAGAGGTTTTTATTTCCAAAAGGCGAATTGCAGGAAAAATTTCTGAAATCGCTTTTTGGCTATTCATACAGCGAATGAGTTTCTGGCAATCTTTCTCGATACTAAAAAGCAACCATGGGCGATGGGGTTGTTTGTTTGCTATTTCTCTTGTTATATTACGTTCTCATTGAGCCATTAACTCGAGTTTGACGTTTTGAGTTTATGAACAACTGTCAAGCGTTCACATTGGGGTGTTTAAGAAACTCAGAGTTTAATTTGACATTTTTTTGTTTACTTTTTCTTATTCTTATTTAGTCTGTTCCCGTACTACAGGAGTTAACACACACACACATAAGTCTAGAATACCAACCATTTAGCTATAAAAAAAAACAAGAAAGAAGGATCGATAGAACTTTTTACGCTAATTTCAACCATACCAAAATTATTTGGTGCAAATANCGAATCGAATCAGAAACCTTTTACACACACTTGTAGACAACAGTTCACGCTTTATTACAAAAATAAAATTTACTATATCTGTGCACTAATTTATTAATAATGTCGGTTGGAAATATGGTATTTTTTGCGAGTTTACGAGCCGAGCTGTCAAAAAAAAAAATATCCACGAAATATCTCTGCAAAAGGCGTTCAGCCCCTCTTTAGCAAAACAGAAAGGAGAATTCTACTTAGTGAGGGTTATAATCCATAAGCGCGGCCGAAGGCCGCCTACGCAGAAAGGTATTCTCTGCAAAAGGTGTTTAGCCCCCCTTTGGCAACACAGAAAGGAGAATTCTACTGCCTGAAGGTCCCCCACCTCTCCGCCCCCACCTCGAAATCGTTGTACAAATAGCTAAAGATTTCCCGATATTTTGGTGGTACAAATGTACCACTACTTTGTCTTTAAGGATTATGGGTTTCCAGACCCTAAAAGAGTCCCCTTCATTATTAAAATGGTTTTATTAAACGGTATGTCGTTCAAAAATGTGTGCGCAAGGCTTTCATGAAATTTCATGATCGTAAGTACTTTGGTTGTCGAGATATTTACATTTTTGTTGCCCGGTGGCACATTTGTACCACCTCTTTGTACATAAGAGTTAATGAAATGTTGAAAAGGCTGGCCTTTTTTTTACCTTTTTTTTGTTCACTTAGCTTTTTTTAGGTTTTTATTTGGCCGATACATCTTTTTTATGTTTGAAGTCCTGGCAACACTGGTTACCATACAAACCTTATTTCACCCACTCTATAGAGCCTGTCAGACGTGGCAATATATTTCGATGCAATAAACTTCGGAAAGGCTGTCAAATTGAGAGATCAGTTGCATGAGCAGTCACACCTTGCATGGAAAGTGTCTTTCGAAAGAGGTTTTTATTTCCAAAAGGCGAATTGCAGGAAAAATTTCTGAAATCGCTTTTTGGCTATTCATACAGCGAATGAGTTTCTGGCAATCTTTCTCGATACTAAAAAGCAACCATGGGCGATGGGGTTGTTTGTTTGCTATTTCTCTTGTTATATTACGTTCTCATTGAGCCATTAACTCGAGTTTGACGTTTTGAGTTTATGAACAACTGTCAAGCGTTCACATTGGGGTGTTTAAGAAACTCAGAGTTTAATTTGACATTTTTTTGTTTACTTTTTCTTATTCTTATTTAGTCTGTTCCCGTACTACAGGAGTTAACACACACACACATAAGTCTAGAATACCAACCATTTAGCTATAAAAAAAAACAAGAAAGAAGGATCGATAGAACTTTTTACGCTAATTTCAACCATACCAAAATTATTTGGTGCAAATAAAAACCAAAGCCAATAAAAGAGGTTAAAGTTCAACTTAACTATTTCTTATGTGTTTAATATCTCGGAAACTAGTTAACCGATTAAAAAATTATTGATGCTAGTTTCAACATAATTTAAATGCCTATTATGCAAGGTATATACTATAACCAGTTTTAGAACTAATTTTATTTTGTTTTTTAGTATTTCTGGACTAAAAATATAAAAAGGCATATAAATTATATACACACATGAAAGAAAAATTAATTATCTTTATTTTGACGTCATTAGTTTTTTAATAGGTTATGTTGTTCAGAAGATATTAATATTAAAAAAAATCAGAAAATTTAACTTTAACCATTGATATCTTTTTTATATTTTAATTTCGCCAGGTAATTTTGGTAGGGTTGAAATCAGCACAAAAAGTTCTGTCGAGCCACATTTTTGGTTTTTGCATCGCTAGATTGTTGATATTCTAGACTTACGTGCACAGAACGACTTCGGACTAATCCTGCAGTACGGGAACAGACTAACTGTCGGCAAGTTGGTTGCAAGTTTGGATTATCAAAGACACAAACCGAATCCTGTCAAAAAAAAGGGTTGCATTCGCATAAACTCCAAATAAAAGTGGTGTTTAAGGAGAGTTCAACGACATTTTTTGTATGGTAAACTCCGAGTTTATGAGTAGAGTTAAGGCTTAAACTCCAAAATGGCCCATAAACACGAGTTAGTGGTTCAATGTGAATGCCTTATAAAAGCGAGAACGAAAACGCGAAAAATGAATACTCGACGTAAGCTGCTGTTGAAAAAGAAAGCAATTTTATTAAAAATTATTGCCATTATTATTAAAAAAATAGAAGTGGATGATTCGCGTACACGCCGGTCTGTTTGGGTAAGACAATTTTGGGAGCGCGGAGCAAACAACCCATACTACACAACGATCACAATTTTCAGTGAAGCAAAACAAACGCGGATCATAAATTGAACCAGATCTCTATCAGGATCATATGTTTGTTGCATTTGCGTGTACATTTTTTTTCCGGATTCCGATCATTACCCCATGGTGAAATTATAAATAGGTGAAGTCTTTGTTAGATTTATTTATCAATCCTTTGTGGATACTCTATAATTTAAGCCAGCGCCAACATTGTTCCCGTACTCAGCCAAAACAACATAAACCAAAAAACAAGCAAAAATCAAAACAACAAAATATAGGTTATAATTAACATATTTTTCATGTAAACAATAATTAAACAATTTAGTATTTTAAGTAAAATAATCGGGCATGTTCTGAAATTCGAAACTTTGAACTCGACTCGATTTGCCAAATATTTTTTAATTGTATCTGATGAAAAGAGTGAATAATCTAATTGAAAACCGTAAAAGAAGCAGCAGCGATATCAAATAAATCAGTTTAATGCAAGACTTGTAAATTTTTGGTTAAAAACCAATGAGAAAATTATCGAAATCGAGTCGATTTCAAATTTTCGAATTTTAGAACATGCCTGAATATATTTCAAGCATTTTTGATATTTATTTCACTAATATTTTTTATCATTTTACGCAAAGTCACGATCATTGCCACACGGCAACACTCGATTAGTTTGACAGCACTTGCAGAAGAAATAAAATTTGCTAGTGCAGCACGAGCAAGTTGGAATATATTTCCGAAATCGATTTTCGCTCTTGCAGTTGCAGTCACACCTTGCAACTTTTATTTCTGAAACTGATTTCCGAAAAGTGACAGAAAGATCTTTCTGGCTGTTCACACATCGAAATAAAATTTCTCTCTCTCAATTTGACAGCGAATTGCGTGCGAAAGACGGAAATATTGCCACGTCTGACAGGCTCTTATTATACTGTAGGAGCATTCTCGTAGTCTTGCAAAGCCCTTGCACGGTGCACGGATTGCATAAAGGTGCGGTTAAACGCGGCAATGCAAACACATTTTCTATGCATTTTGCTATCAAAATGCGAAATCGAAAGTCTACTACCCGTGTAAACAGCCAGAAAGTCCGTTTTGCAGATTTGCAGAAATCACTTTCGGAAATAAAAATAGCAAGGTGTAAGTGCAATCGAAATTACGCAAATCGCTTTCGAGAAATAATTTCAACTTGCTCGTGTGGTTCTTGCAATTTTAATTTCTGCTGTAAGTGCTCTCAAACCAATCGAGCGTTGCCTTGTGACGGGTTTTTTGGCGAAATTATAAAAATATTGATTAAAATATGAAAAATATGTGTAACTAATTTATTCTACTTATATGGAGTATTAATGTATTAGACATTTTGTGGCTGTTTTGTGCACATTTTATCGGGTTTAGTAAATTTATCAGGTAATTAATTTTGTTATAAGCATACAAATTTCTGGTAACATATGTATTTGAAAGTGGACTTGTCTGCATTCACCGTGTAAACAGACTTAAAGTAGTATCGGAAAGTTTGATTTTCAGAAACAAAAACTGCTTTCGAAAGTCTCTTTACGTGCAAAGTGTAAAGAGCGTGTCAGACGTGGAAATATATTTCGTATGCAATATATTTCAAAAAGGCTGTCAAATTGAGAAATTTCAGAAAGCAGTTGCATGAGCAGTCACACCTTGCAAAGTGTCTTTTGAAAGAGGTTCGCACAGCGAATGAGTTTCTGGCAATCTTTCCCGATACTAAAATGCAACCATGGGCGGTGGGGTTGTCGTTTGTTTGCTATTTCTCTTGTAAAGGCCAGAACGAACACATGAAAAATTAATACTCGACGTAAGCTGCTGTTGAAAAATAAAGCAATTTTATTAAAAATTATAGACATTATTTAAAAAAAAAAAAATAGAAGTTGATGATTCGAATATACGCCGGTCTGTTTGGGTAAGAAAATTTTGGGAACGGGGTGCAAACAACCCAAACCACAACGTTCACTTAAATTAACTTAAATAAGCATTTAACATATGGCCGATTTATTTGATACACGTTAAAAGAAACATTGGCAGAACATCTATCAGTGCTACCAAACGCATACCGCCAAATTTTCAGTGAAGCAAAACAAACAGAGCGGATCATAAATTGAACCATATCTATCAGGATCATTTCGTTGTTGCATTTGCGTGCAAACTTTTTCCGGCTCCCGATCATTACCCCATGGTGAAATTACAAATAGGTGAAGTCTTTATTAGATATATTTGTCAATCCTTTGTGGATACTCTATTATTATTTAAGCCAGCACCAAAAATGCTCGCAATCCCGTATTCAGTCAAAACAACATAAACCCAAAAAACAAGCAAAAATTAAAACAAAAAAATACTGGTTAAAACTAACATATTTTCCATGTGAACAATAATTTAACGATCGAGTATATTAAGTAAAATAAAATATTTCAAGCATTTTTGATATTTAATTCGACAATGCACGTTCAGTGCCACACGGCAACACTCGATTAGTTTGACAGCACTTTCAGAAGAAATAAAAATTGATAGTGCAGCACGAGCAAGTTGAAATATATTTCCGAAATCGATTTTCGCTCTTGCAGTTGCAGTCACACATTGCCACTTTTATTTCTGAAACTGATTTCCGAAAAGTGACAGAAAAATATTTCTGGCTGTTCACACACCGAAGTAAAATTTCTCTTTCTCAATTTGACAGCGAATTGCGTAGAAACGACGAAAATATTGCCACGTCTGACAGGCTCTTTTAACTGCTCCTGTAATAGGTATGTATAGTAACAAATAGTGAGTACTAATTTGTACTGGAACCTGCAAATTTTTACTGGAAAAGTGTATAATAACCCAGAAAATTTGCAAGAGTGCACTGAATCGAGAGCGTAACAACACGGGAAAGCTCAAAAATATTAACGATGCACTGAACTGTGTAAGTCTTCTTCTTCTTCTTTTTTGGCGCTGTAACCGCCTAAGCGATTTTGGCCGAGTTCAGCAAAGCACGCCGGTCGTTTCTCCTCTGTGCCAACTGACGCCAATTGGAAACGCCAAGTGAAGCCAAGTCCTTCTCCACCTGATCTTTCCATCGCAGTGGGTGCCTCCCTCTTCCTCTGCTACCACCAGCGGGTTCCGAGTTGAATACTTTCAGAGCTGGAGCGTCGGTGTCCATTCGAACGACATGACCAAGCCAGCGAAGCCGCTGTATTTTAATTCGCTGCACTATGTCCATATCGTAAAGCTCATACAGCTCATCGGTCCATCGTCTGCGGTACTCGCCGTCGCCAACGCGTAAAGGCCCGTAAATCTTCCGCAAAATCTTTCTCTCAA
>NW_016158016.1:73275-75194 GCF_001687245.7 Rhagoletis zephyria
GAATAAGTCAGAGTGGCCCCACCGAAGCTCCCTCTCTTTCTGCCGTGACCCAAGGCTCCACTCGGATTGGTTACCGCATCTCGCACATGGGTTGCTCACGTTGCCCAGAGTGCGCGAACGAGGACGCAAGAGTCGGGATTGAGTATAGCCATGCAACTGTAACTGCATACCCAGCGCAACGACTATACCCCAATGCAATGAACTGTGTAAGTGCTTGTGTGTAAAGCAAAGAGTTTAAAACTGCTTTATAAAAAGTAAAATGTTTACAGCATAATGTCAAAACAGTGCAACAACTATTCACTTGCAAGTTTTTACAACTTTTGTGTTCAATAACTTCTTCTGCTAGTTTTCTCTTATCAATTTTGCGCTCTATTTTGCTATTACGCCCTCGCTGCAATTTTTTACTGGAGAAGTTACTATACAAATCTAATACCTTTTGGAAACTCTTCAGTTTGACAGACTTTTGCAAAGGACTTGCACTTGCCACGTCTAAGGGCCCTGTCACACGATCAGTAATTATCACGATATTTGGATCGCGATCCATATTGATGGATTGATGGATCGCGCACGAATGCTACATGTTCAATATTTATCCCGTCAGTATTTGCATAATTTTTGTGCCGAACGCTTATTATGACGCAAGAAAATATTTTTATTTTGTACGTATAATGCATTCCACAATTATTTTAATATTTCCAGTGCTAATTCAGATTTTTTCAATTTGTTTTGAAAGGTTTTAAGCGCAGAGAGCGAAGGCAGAGAGATTACGTGTTCGATGTTCGCATTATGAGATTAAAAGATGTATTGACGAAATGTATGGATCGCGTTTTTAAAATGCTGCACGTTCAATATTTATTGACGGTATTGCGATCCGCGATCCGCGATCCAGATTTCAATTTTTTTAGATATTTTGCAATATGGATCGCGATCCATCAATCCTGCATGCTAAAGCGTCAATAAATATCGCGATACTTCAAATAATTACTGACCGTGTGACAGGGCCCTAACCGCTACTTAACTTGAAAACACACAACAACAAAATATTGCAAAAACGCATAGCAAAATAAATGCGACACTTTGCTGCTTTGTGGTTGGAATCGGTGCTGCCGTTTGCTAATTTTGGGTGGGCTTTAGATTGCTAACCCCGGAGTTCAGCATTAAGGAAAATATAGGAGGTAGAGGGGGTTCTAAAGGGGGTATATGTAAAGTTTTAAAGCGCGCAACCTTATAGTTTTTAAGTAATTTGTTATTAAAGTTTGTAATTTTCACCAACTTGTATGGCACTATTTCACAATATATAATGCACTTTCCACTAAATTTACACGTTATTTACACTCAATATATGCGCAGCTAGAGTGTGCACGTTCAAACAAATAAATACTTTTAGTATATTACAGCTTTTTTATAAAAAATTGATTGTTGTTTAATTTTATGAGAGTACATGCAGAATATGTGCAAATGGCAGCAGGACTGTGTTGCCATATGTAAAAAACCAAGAGTGGAAAGCAAGAGCAAAAGAAAATACGATTAAAAGGAAAATACGATAAGGTTCTTTTGTTCAGATAAAAATAAATAGTAGGGGGGCTGGGGTCATATTCCCCTCTTCCGGCAACACAGAAAGGAGAATTCTACTGCCTGAGGATTATAATCCCTAAGTGCGGCCGAAGGCCGCCTACGCAGAAAGGTGTTCTATGCAAAAGGTGTTCGGCCCCTTTTCTTTGGCAACACAGAAAGGAGAATTCTACTGCCTGAGGGTTATAATCCCTAAGTGCGGCCGAAGGCCGCCTACGCAGAAAGGTGTTCGGCCCCTTTTCTTTGGCAACACAGAAAGGAGAATTCTACTGCCTGAGGGTTATAATCCCTAAGTGCGGCCGAAGGCCGCCTACGCAGAAAGGTGTTCTATGCAAAAGGTGTTCGGC
>NW_016158016.1:77060-118634 GCF_001687245.7 Rhagoletis zephyria
AACCTTATCGTATTTTCCTTTTAATCGTATTTTCTTTTGCTCTTGCTTTCCACTCTTGGTTTTTTACATATGGCAACACAGTCCTGCTGCCATTTGCACATATTCTGCATGTACTCTCATAAAATTAAACAACAATCAATTTTTTATAAAAAAGCTGTAATATACTAAAAGTATTTATTTGTTTGAACGTGCACACTCTAGCTGCGCATATATTGAGTGTAAATAACGTGTAAATTTTGTGGAAAGTGCATTATATATTGTGAAATAGTGCCATACAAGTTGGTGAAAATTACAAACTTTAATAACAAATTACTTAAAAACTATAAGGTTGCGCGCTTTAAAACTTTACATATACCCCCTTTAGACCCCCCTCTACCCCCCCTATTTTCCTTAATTCCGAAATCGGGGGTTACCATTCTAAAATTTTCCCCTAATTTTCGAGCTAAGTGAAAACACACTAAAGGTGAAGTATTTCGCAGTGACTTGAGAGGAAAAATTAAGGGCTGGTTTTTCCAACTCAACTTAACTTAGTTTAGCCACTTTTGGACTTAAGTCAAAAGTTAGCCTACGTTTTACACAGCTTATTCTTGACTAAGTAAAGAAAATTGGCTTAACTAAGTTAAGTTGAGTTGGAGAAACCAGCCCTATGTGATTTTCGAAGTGACGACTTTCAAACAATTAGGGGTGCAGGGTTTTTCGATCAAGTTATTTATCACCTGATTGGTTAATCGTTTATTTTTTATCACAATAAAAATAATCTTTAACGTTTATTAATTTATAATTTGTTGTGTTCCTGTGCAAATTTAGTGCTGGAATATCTTTAAAATCACAATGCCTCAAACGTTGAGGAAAGAAAATGAAAAATTACAAAATTATTAACACTAAAATATAATTAATCGATTATCGATTCACAGCACCAAAGTCATATCCAGATACACAGCAACAACTTCATCACAAGATTCATTGAAGTGTTTCCTTTTTGCTGCAAAATTGAAGATGCATTCCTCAGTATATCCAGTAAACAAACTTAGCTATTTTTTCACCAAATTTGGTCCCCATAAAGGACTAGTGTTGCAAGCAACGCTTTTTCGGCAATAAGGGTGTTGTGCAGCAATTCAAGGTGGTGAAAATTATTTTAGCACTAGAGAAATGGATAGAAAAATATTTCAGTGCGCTTGAACATCTCAGGTTTAACCGAAATATAAATGTATTTAGAATATTTATTTTATTAATACATACCCATTTTTTATTTTACTGTGTCGAAGTCGTTGCTCAAATATTTGTAATTTAGTATTTAAGTTAATTGTGAAATATATTGAATGCGCAAATTAAATTATGGGAGCGATTTATACACATGGAATTGGAGGGAAATGTTTAGTACCACTCACACCGTTTTTTGTGGTGGGGGGCGGAGGGGGAGGGGGCGGGGCCCCCAAAACACCCCCCAATAGAAAGGAGACAGTCGCCGCTTTCTAAAAAGGGGAACCCCTCCCTTGGACTCCTCCCACAGGCACCTAGGGAACCGTTTGAAAAAGGGGGAAAAACGGATTTTTCTTAGGCAAACTGAGCAGTTTGAAGTGGAATATGACCCAACTAACAGAAACCGTGGGATTTTTTAATAAAAGAAGTTATGCCAAATTAGATATGGGGGGATTTTGAATAAAAAGAATAAAAAGTTAATTAAAAATAGAAAAAAAAGTTTTTATAAAAAAAAATGTTCTTTTTAACAAATGTATTTTTGCGTAGAATTCCTTTCTACGTAAGCGGCCTTCGGCCGCACTTAGGGATTATAACCCTCAGGCAGTAGAATTCTCCTTTCTGTTTTGCGAAGAAAAGGAGCTGAACACCTTTTGCAGAGAACACCTTTGTATATTTTTAATGCTTACTGGGTTATATCCTATCTTCTTTTGTCTCTCATTCTTTTGCATATTTTGGAGTTTGACAGCTGAACTCCGCCATTTAATTTGCATATGCAACCAAAGTCAGACGCGTGATTTTGAAGGTGTTTTTATTTAATGAATTGTGATGAATTGGTTAATATTAAAGTCGTAAAGCAAGTTATAACAAATCAAGTAAAGTGTAAAGTGAAGGGGAATACAAAAATATATTGGTAAAGTGGCTAATTTAAGCAGAATAGGAGTGATAAATTTACGCTAATATCCGAATTTTACAAAAAAGGGCATATTTCAAACCCAATTTGTAAATAAATTAGTAACCAAAATTTACAAAAGTGAGTGTTAAAATATTGCGTCGACCCTTGACTACAAGTGTGTGAATTTTTTTTTTGGATCGGGCCACCCATTTGGACGGAATAGCCCGAAATAGTTGTGAGCGGTACTAAACCCCACCCGAATTGGAAACAGGTCTGATGATATACTTTAAATAAATTGTGAATCTGCGAAGATATCTTCTCAGCATATGAATATACTTCTTAACTTTTGCCGAAAATTTATATACAGGCTCGAAATTATGCCAGTAACTTTCAAATATCGTCTCTTGAATGGAAAATTTCCGTAAGCGTCATTTTGACAGTTTTTAGTTAAAGATGCAGTTATATATTTTCAAATAAGATATTTCGATTTTTTGTTAACAGTTTTTTGGATATCTGCTTTAGTTTCCGACATATTCAGCCTTATCATGAGTTTCATTTTCTCGAACCGAGTCACCTTTTCACTTTTCGTTTCCGTGTATTCACTACGGTTGGGTAAAAAAAATTCTGGCGAAACTCACGATTATGCTGATTAGTAAAATGCATCGTTAATTAACAAAAAAAGTTAAGCTTGTATATTTATCTCTCTTACTACGTTTATACGTAACCTATTTGCAAATAAAAATTATTTGCAAATACCTAACTCACTGTTTATTCGATGGTGAAAAATTCTTTTTTAATATTACCTTATTATAATAAGGCAATAATATGACCATCGAAAAAGAAAATAAAGTTAAAATGGCAACGTCTTGATTATAAAAAGGCAATAAGATGACCTTCGAAAAAGAAAATAAACCTAATAATGGCGGCGTCTTGCGCTTATTTGCAAATAGTACCACTAATCAATACTTATTTGCGTGATTTAGTTATTTGCAAATAAAAAATTAACAGCGTTTATACGGTAAAGTTTACCATTTTGCAAATTGTTATTTGCAAATAATACGTGCGTATAAACGTAGTATCTAACGCATTAATTCTATATACGTCAAGACCAACGCCCAACGCCGTTATGTCTGTATTTAATAACGGCTCTATGACAAAATATTCAAGAAATGTATTCGTAGATTTTTATTTACTTCATTTCATACATTAATATTGATCTGATTTTTTTTAATAAGTACCAGGAATAAATATTTAACAAAAAAACTATTTCTTTTAAGCTGAACCAACTTTAAGTTGCTTGGAGCTAATTTTGGAACGCTTCATAAAATATTTCCGTAGACGGTAAATGCAACCCTGGTTGCATCATTAATGAGCTGAATGACCAAAACAAATAATTAAATTTGTAGATTGGAGCCTTTTGAAATGGCCTTTAGAAACGGCAATGGAATTTCGACACTATTCAAGGAATTGCGAATATAAGCTGCCTTCCGTTTGGCATATTTGCGGTTTAAACCTTCAGAAAGTTACAAAAAAAACACATCCACCTTGTACACCAAAAAATTTCTTTAAACCATCTTGCGCATCAGTTTGTTGATCTTATCTTCACGGTTACCGAAATCACCAACCTCAAAGTAGTGCCTCTTGCTCCAGCCGCCGGTTGGTGTTGAGCTTGAATGGCCAGAGGAAGGTGGAGGCTTTCTTGATGTCGGATCCAACAGTGAATATTTCGTGCACCAAATAAACAACGCACTGAATATCGTGCTCTTTCCCAATTTGCGTCCGTTCACAGAGTTGTCAGAGATTGAGACACGTCGATGGTTGTGCTTGACAATTCCACGTTTGTAGATCAATTCACGAACTTATTTAAGATTTGGATAACCCCATGTGATATAAATGGTTCAATTTGATGAACAAACCGTGGTTAATGTGGCGAAAACGGAACAACATTTAACTTTACGCACTTTTGGTGCAACTTTGTTGATACCGCGGATACATATCATAAAAGCCAATTTGTCTTCTGCAGGCATGTAGAATGGGCCGCGTTTCTTTACCAGACGGCGCAACGTATTCTCACGGCGTCCATCACGGAGATATTTTGCTTGATATTTCTCAGCATGCACCTAGTTTTCACGTTTGCGGAGTGCAATCACAGCAGAGCACTTTAGTTTACGCTTGATGAGGGTAGCACGTTTGCTGACCTGCTTTTTGCTGAACTTCAGCTACGACTCGGGGACAGCAGGCAGCTTCGTGGAAGGTTGTTTGCCCTTTCCTTCGGGCTTCTTACCGGCCGTGGTGGCAGTCATCTTAACTTGTAACTTAGCACGTTGAGAAGACGAAACAAATTTCGCCAAATGTTTGGAGCACATCTTAAATAACGCCACTCGATTTATAACATTTCTATTAAGCACAATTTCATTTAATTAAATACTTTTTTAATACATAGATATGCTGCAACCAGGCACTTACTTTCCCAAATTCCATCTTGCTTATCGGCATAATTTTCCAAATGTGCCTGCGCTGCGACTTCATACTAATAACTTCATTTTCAAACTGCGCCTTCCTTGTTGCCTCAACAAATCCTAAAAATACATAAAATTTACATTAAACAATAGAAATCGCAAAAATTAGCAAATGAAATACTCCCTTCATTTTGTTTTGTTGTCAAATTTCTGAGAAATGTGAATTCACCTAAGTAAAGTAAACCTAATATTCAGTGGCAATGCGCAGAGCGTTCCGAGTAGCAAAATTAATTTGTATCAAATATAACATTAAACGGTGGTCTTTCAAAAATTATTTTTTAAATGTTTCTTAAGTTTCTTTCATTGGTGCTGAAAAGCAACCATGCATGTAAGAAATTGTGTGCTACCTAAAATTTCACCTCTGGAAACTTTATCCCCATAAAGGACTTCACCACAGTTTTTTTTACTGGATATACTGAGATGCATTCCTTCTTTAGCAACGAGTGTTGCGCATAACATTTCTTGCCTTCTTTTTGGGCGCAACGGCACATGTGTATGTGCCTTGTAAAATCACAATTTTGATTTAAGTGGATAATCAAAACCTAAAAACTATAGCCTTTTTCAAGGCTGACGCTATTGAGTAAAGTACGGTGCTTCGCTTTTGGCGTCACAGCGTATTTCTTGTGACAAATCTGTGCAAAATTGTTTAATTCACCGGAATTGTGTGGGAGCACCCAAAGTTCAGGTGAGCGATTGTGGCTTTAGTGTGGGGTTGCGAATTCTCGTGTGCTTTTGTGCTATTTGTTTTAACTTTTTTGGCTTAAAAAAAAAATCAAGCATGCCTTCGACGGCAGGAAAAAACCTTAAGCCGCTATGGCGTCCTCACTATCGAGGACGTCATCGGCAGACGACTTCGAAGCTTTTGCGAGCAACAATCCAGCTAGGGACAAGCGCCTAAAAAAAGAAAAAGAAATTAGAATAGCAAAAATGCTAAAGGCTCATGACATGGCAAGAACTAGTCTTGACATGGGTGTAACCGCTAAGGGAAAAAACGTGGAGGAACCAAGTGAAAATGAAATGAGTATAGACATACAAGTAGATAACGGGACAATGACAAATACCGATAGCCCGCTGTTGGCTGCAAAAGATGCTCACTCAAACTCAAATACAGACATTACTTTGTATCCCGACAATTTTTCGGGCGTTTACATTGTCTTAGTTGACTCATCCCAATGCAACGACATGGTAAACGATAGAATCACTAACGGCCTTACTTTGTTTAACAAATTAAAAAATTTTAGAATTAAAGATACTGATTTGATTTTTGCTATTGGCAAAAGTCTTTATAAGGTTACCTTTTAAAACGCGGCTGCAGACAACAATTTCGTCCTTAATGATAAAATAAAATCTATTGGTCTCAGAGCTTTTGTACCTAAAACGGCAGTAGAAACATGCGGTGTAGTGAGGGGCATTCCGACATGGTGTGAGGAAGCGGAGATCAAGACCGACGCCATCTCTAGCGTACCTATCACCACAGTCAGGCGCTTCACGCGTAGAAACCAGGATAACGAATCTTTTACTCCCACAACCACTGTAAAAATTGGGTTTTCTGGAGAAGAAATACCCGAATTCATTATATTCAATTATACCAAGCTTTACGTTGATTTCTACGTCCCACCCCTAAAGCAGTGCTTAAACTGCGGTAGGCTAGGGCATACCCAGTTTTCCTGCAAGGCTAAAAAACGCTGTATCAAATGTGGCCTTATTACCTGCGATATCAACTCATGTGATAAAAAATGCATTCTATGCGGCAGCTTAGAGCATGTATCTACCGACAAGCTCACCTGCACGGCATGGAAAAAAAACGTTCAATCAACTACATAAGAACAGTTAAAAACTGTCCAGGCGTGAAACAATAAAAACCTATTTCTCCGAGAGCCAAAATCGGTTTGACTTGCTCGCTACTGAGGACATAGATTTCCCGAAGATCTCTGAAAAGGCAGAGAATGTTAAAAATAGGGATTTGAATGTTAACAAAAAACTTACACGAGCAAAATACAGTACAATTGTACGCAAAACAATGCCAACTATCAAGGCACCAGCAGAACAAGCAGCCAGTAGGGAAAACCGGGTTAGAGCGCCCAGAGAGTCTGTTCTTAATAAACCAGAATACCTTAAAGGGAAAGTTACCGAAATGGAAAAGCTTATCACCGAATTATTCAAAATTATTCACAAGGCCTGTGCTGACGAGCACTTCGGCGATGTTCTAGGGGAGGTACAAAACGTAAAGCAAAAATTTTATGAGTTTATGAGTCAGGAAGATTTACATGCGATAAACAGGGAAGCTAATCCCCTGGCCCATGCATAAAGCAATGAAGATATTGCAATACAACTGTCAGTCCTTAAAATCCAATATAAATACCATAGATAAAATAAACTACATAACTGATGCTGATGTCTTAATTATTAAGACTAAAAATCTACAGCCAAATCTTGTAATTTGTGCGGTTTACTTTCCCCCAAGCGTACTCACTAATGACTTCAAAAACGAAATAACCAGGCTCCTTTCATTTTTAGAACATAAAGAAAACGTCCTACTATTCGGCGACTTCAGTGCCAGGGCGAGAGTGTGGGGTGACCAAACTGAATCCTGTAGAGGCAACAATCTGTACAGAATAATATCTGAACACAATTTTCGGCACTTGAATGATGGCTCAATTACGTTTAAAAATGATACCTTGTCTTCTAATGGGTCAGTGCTTGACCTATCATTCACAAATAGCTCGATCCCTTTTGAGTGGAAAGTGTGAGTGAGTGAAAGAGTGAGAAACCACTATGGTCACACACGAAAGACATAGGTTCCTGGCTCAAAAAAAAAGCTGCTTGATAGTTTACAGAAAACCATTCTTGAACCAAATTTTTACGACATACACTCGCAACTCCAAACTGAAATTGAAGCAGCCACCTACACTCTCAGCCCGAATAGAATTCCAAACGCCTGGTGGACTGACGAGCTTGACAAAGCCTTCCGCTTTCTCAAAGCAGCATACAAAAAATGCAAGTTCTCACCCTCACCGCAAAACTTTCTGGAGTTAACCGAAATCAAGAAAAAGTTGAAAGACCAAGTGAAAGAAGCAAAGAAGAAAAATTTCGAAAATCAAATAAGCGAACTAAATGAGGCCCACACTACATAGAATGCTTGGAAATTTGTAAAAGCTCTAAGGGACGATTACAAAGGTTCCA
This sequence comes from Rhagoletis zephyria, assembly GCF_001687245.7. Lineage (NCBI taxonomy): Eukaryota > Metazoa > Arthropoda > Insecta > Diptera > Tephritidae > Rhagoletis > Rhagoletis zephyria. Next base: position 84,855 of record NW_016158016.1, read on the forward strand.
ATAACTCACCGGGGTCAAGTGACAACAACAAAGACTCTAAATTTGTTAAAAAATCAAGTACCTGATCGAAATACCCTTTTACCAGTACACAAAGAACTTATCCCTGCAAATAGCCTAGCATAACTTTTGATGAACTATACAAAGTGTTGTACTCTAAAAACAGAAGCTCAGCCGGTGGCGTCGATCAAGTCACATATAAAATGCTAAAAGCTCTACCTGATGAATCTCGATAATGTGCGAACTGCTCTCAACGATGTCTTTCTAACGAACCAAATCCCTGATAAGTGGCGCGTGATAAAAATAGTACCAATCCCCAAGAAGGACAAAGATTTAAATGATTATTCTAACTTCAGGCCCATTGCCTTAGTCTCTGTATTTTTAAAATCCATTAACCTATGTATCAAAGATAGAATTTGCACCTTTCTTGAGGACAATAATACGTTACCCAAACACTCCTTCGCATATAGGAAGCACAGGTCAGCCACCATATGCGTCAACTATATGTTACATGAAGCAGCAGTTCTTAAAAAACAGGGTCGTAAAGTCATTGGTTGCGCTTCCGACATCAGCAACGCATATAAGTGCGTTAACATTAGTAAACTAAAAGTAGTCATGACCCAAGCTGGCTTGCACAATGCTTATACGGAATGGATAATCAGCTTCTTAGCTCACAGAAAGCTACAACTTGGTAAAAATTCCATCGAAATACACGATGGACTCCCCCAAGGTAGTGGTCTCTCGCCTTGTCTCCTCAATTTATATACAAAAGATCTACATTCCATCCAGGATAGCAACACCAAATTGTACCAGTTTGCGGACGATTTCCTAATCATGTCGCACCATGACAGCATTGAGGAAGCCACTGCAAATTTGAGGCACAAACTAGATGACTTTGTGCAACTATGTTCGGATCTAAACCTCTCCTTCAATGCTGACAAAACCAAAGTTATGCATCTATGTAAGGGCAAACGTACATCTATCGAGAGTCAATGCCAAAATCAAGTTATTGAGCAAATTTCTATTAAATTTCTAGGTAGGAACATCAGTTCATCAGTATCGGTCCAAGAACACTATACAGAAGTAATTAAAAAATCACAGAAAAACTCTAATCTTTTTAAATGCCTTACCACAGTTAAGTCCGGACTACATCCACAAATTGCTCGGAGCTACTATAAATCAGTTGTTCGGAGCAAGATTGAATATTGTCGCACGTCCACTTCTAATTGCTCTAAAACCGTCAATAAGAAGATTCAAACTTACCAAAATAGTTTTCTCAGGAGAAGCCTCAGCATCACCCCAGCAACCCCTATCCCCATAATTTATGCGGTTGCAAACGAATTGCCACCGGCAGAAAGAGCTAAATGGCTAACAGCCAAAGAACTAATTAACAATTTCATTGTTGACAAAGAGTTCAGTGAACATATGTACAACTCGCACAGTGCGAATTCTAGTTATAGCGCGGTCCTTTAATGAATTTAGGAATGTCTTTGATAACCTTTGTATTGTAAGAGAATCAGTCACTGCCCCTAATCTACATGTTAACACCAAAACGCTAACTGGAAAAAAACTAATTTAGCTACTGACGAGATAAAATCGACTTACTCGGCGATGGTAAATTACTACAGAAACTCTAGTTTCTGCATTTTTTTTACAGATGCTTCTGTAGGCCCTACGACCACTGGGTGTGGAGTCTACAACTACACTAACAAAGATGAACATACATTCAAAATCAATTTTTGTGCCTCATCTACCTATGGCGAAACCATATGTATTCTCAAAGCGCTTCAATTGGCCAGAGAATCAGACTATAATAAGGTCGAAACTTTTACCGACAGCCTTATCGCCTGCAAATTACTGGCCAAAAACAACACTCAGAATTACTATATCCTTGAAATACACAAATTAATTCAAAATTCTGACTTTTTTAATGTTACCGTCATGTGGACGCCCAGTCATGTTGGCATTCCAGGCAATGAAAAGCCTGATTCTCTGGCAAAAACAGCCGTTAACTGTGATAATAATTTAAATGTTAAGTTTACCATAGATGAGGCTCTAAGAAACATCCGCAATCATATTTATAACCGATGGTATAACGATTTTATCAACTTCTCCCACACCAAACACAACCTTTTCGCACAAATTTTTACACCGAAGCCACAAAAGACTTGGTTTTACAAATTCAAACTAATTCCAAAAGAAATTAAAATCTTAAATATAATACTAACTGGCTACACCTATGATAATGAGCTATTTGAGCCAACTCGCTAAACCACTTAGAAAAATCTTCTACCGTTGGGTACGACTGTATGGTCGCCGCCTGCCTTGCCCAATCAAATTGTCGCGCCTGAGGTAATTTACCCACCATTTGCTCCAATAACGTAAAATTTGCCATGTGCTGCTGACACTTTGCCGACTTTAGAAATTATTGGTGGAAATTGTTGCAATTTGCTAATTTGACATTTCACTAGCATGTCCGAATCAGAATTCAAGCTCGCTTAACACCGTTGGCACGTCATTCGGGTATATAAGCAGCGTTGCCACCGCCTCCTTTGCTGGGCCCATGAGGCACTTCTGTAGGCGCATCAAATTTTGCCGATTGGTGTACTTAAACATGGCAGTTGGTTCGGCGAAGTTGACACGAAACAGTGGCCCCTCTTCGACATTGCCATTAAATGTCGGTAAGTCATATAGTTTCACTCTCGCATCTATAGCTGGTACGATTTGGCTGGCCTCCTCTGGTGGTAAAGCGACTTGTATTTGCTCACTCTGTGCTGGCTGAACTTGGTCCCCGACGCGTTGAGGTTGAATTTCTTCCCGTAAACGAATTATGTCCCTCTGACTTTCCAACTGTTCCTTAACTCCTCCACTGAAGCTCTGAGTGCGTTTAACGTTGCACTAATGGCGTTAATGTTATCTGCACTGGCTCCTGGTTGTCTTGACTCTTCCATGGAGCTCTCAGACGATTATTCTTTTTCACTGCCGGTGAGCGCCTTTTCTGGTACGCGCCTTCGCAAATCGTATTTGTGTGCTTTTTTCATGCACTCACCAGTACTAGGTTCAAGCATAAAAAGATCCATAAAGCTACGTGGCTGTCTCCGGATCGAAAAACGAGAAACCAAATCGATCATGTTGTGATAGACGGAAGGCACGCTTCCGGTGTTTTAGACGTACGCACACTCCGAGGCCCAAACATCGACTCGGACCACTATCTTGTTGCAGCCAAGATACGCACCCGCCTCTGTGCAGCAAAAAATGTGCGTCCAAATATGCAAGGAAAGCTTAACGTCGAAAAGCTGCAATCACAACAGACAGCCAGCGCTTTCGCTACTCGACTCTCACACCTGCTCTTCAACAAACCGACATATGCGAGCAGTGGAACCACATNTAATTGTTTAGGGAACGCTTTTACAACCTACTGAATGGTAGCAGGGCTGAAAGTAGTGAAGAAGACGAACCCGAGTCCCCAGTCGATGATGATGGAGTAGCTGTCCCACCGCCTGACTATGACGAGGTACGAATAGCGATTACGCGGCTGAAAAACAACAAAGCTGCTGGAGCTGACGGCCTGCTAGCCGAGCTATTCAAGTACGGCGGCGAGAAGCTGATGAGGTGCATGCATCAGCTCGTACGCAGAATGGTCTGATGAACGCATGCCCGACGACTGGAATTTAACTTCCCAATCCACAGAAAAGGCGACCCCGCCATACGCGGCAGCTACTGTGGAATCAGCCTTCTACGCATAGGTTATAAGGTCTTATCGAGTGTATTGTGCGAAAGACTGAAGCCCACCGGCAAAGAACTGATGGGACCTTATCAGTGTGGCTTTAGGCCTGGAAAATCCACCATATCAGGTATTCACAATACGCCAAATCTTGGAAAAGACCCGCGAGAAAAGGATCGACACTCACCACCTATTTGTCGACTTAAAAGCGTCGCTTTTGACAGCACTAAAAGGAGTTGCCTATTCGCCGCGATCTCTGAATTTGGCATCCCCTCAAAACTCATACGGCTCTGTAAAATGACTTTGAGCAATACCACCAGCTCCGTCAGAATTGGAAAAGACTCTCCGAGCCGTTCGCCACAAAACGGGGTTTCAGACAGGGCGACTCCCTTTCATGTGACTTCTTTAATCTGATGTTGGAGAAGATAATAAGAGCTGCAGAACTGAACCGCTCAGGAACAATTTACTACAAGAGCGTGCAATTGCTGGCTTATGCCGATGACATCGACATCATCGGTAACAAAAACCGCGAAGTCTGTTCTGCCTTTTCCAAGTTGGATAGGGAAGCAAAGCGCATGGGTCTGGTGGTAAACGAGGACAAGACGAAGTATCTCCTGTCATCAAACAAACAGTCAGCACATTCGCGCCTTGGCACCCACGTCACTGTTGACAGTTACAATTTCGAGAAAGTAGAGAATTTCGTTTACTTGGGAACCAGCATTAACACCGATAATAATGTCAGCATTGAAATCCAACGTAGAATCACTCTTGCCAACAAGTGCTACTTTGGACTGAGTAGGCAATTCAGGAGTAAAGTCCTCTCTCGACGTACGAAAACCACGCTCTATAAGTCACTCATCATGCCCGTGCTGGTATATGGCGCAGAAGCATGGACAATGACAACATCCGATGAGGCGGCTCTTGGGGTGTTTGAGAGAAAGATTTTGCGGAAGATTTACGGTCCTTTACGCGTTGGCGACGGCGAGTACCGCAGACGATGGAACGATGAGCTGTATGAGCTTTACAACGATATGGACATAGTGCAGCGAATTAAAATACAGCGGCTCCGCTGGCTTGGTCATGTCGTTCGAATGGACACCGACGCTCCAGCTCTGAAAGTATTCAACTCGGAACCCGCTGGTGGTAGCAGAGGAAGAGGGAGGCCCCCACTGCGATGGAAAGATCAGGTGGAGAAGGACTTGGCTTCACTTGGCGTTTCCAATTGGCGTCAGTTGGCACAGAGGAGAAACGACTGGCGTGTTTTGCTGAACTCGGCCAAAATCGCTTAGGTGGTTACAGCGCCAAAGAAGAAGAAGAAGAAGAAGATTATTCTTCAGATCATGTTTAATATTGTGTAAAAATTTCTTCCTTAAGTCTTGTGTACATTTCATGAGAATCTCCATTTTCTGCATGGCGAGAATCTGAGTTGTGACAGTCCTTTAGTAAATGTGAGGTATACATGTACCTATCGCACACGTTCGTCAAAGCATATTAACTAAAAATTCTCCGTTTGTTACTGTGGATTTTTTCAACAAATCACAATAAAATTTTCCCAACGCCTTTGCTGTGAACATTTTTACCTCGCTTTTATTAGCTCAGGGAGTAACTATTAGTTCGTTCCAGTACTCTTCGGACTAAAACCTGTGGAAATGTCAAACTACGATTTTACCCTTTCAAGCGAGAGTAACAGGAGAACAGATGCAGAAGTGTACGGGAACGCAAAAAGCATTTTTTCCAGCATAAACGTCATTTGGTTTGTTTACTTGTCATTAGTACAAGACTGATATGGCTGAAAGATGACTAACAGGTCTATTCTGCACGTTACCGAAGATTTTGTAACTGGAAATTTTTATTACCAAAAAATTGTACCAGTTCTTGTCACCGCGATTCTAGGAACGTTGGTAATGCAGTTAAAATATTCAGCAATTCAGCTATGAAGAATTGTGCAAATTCTGGCATTGCATATTTCACGGGGCAATACTTTGTTACCAGCTTATGAGATGGTAACAAAATTTACCGGTTACAAGAGTACACAGAATGCGAAAAGGGTTTAAAAATTGACAGGAACTTTATTTACCGGTTACAAACTTTTTATTACCAGCGCAGAATAGGCCTGTAAATAACTATTAAAATCTATAAAATTAATAATAATTGCATATATTATCGAATATTTCATTGTTTACTTCCATTTTTTAACAAATGTAAGGTTATTTGCTTTCACCGCGTTTTGTTTTTGTACACAAATGCAACTCTACCTATCGTTTGACACTTTTCATGAATTTGCCAGAAGAAAAACTTCGGACTAAATCTTGAAACTTCATTCTGGGAACAGTTGCTCAATTACTCTCACGAGTGTGTTCCCAGATACAGAATTTTTGACGTACGGGAACGACTTTGGACTAAATCCTGCAAAACCTGCAAACCGTACACGTGCTGGAACGCACTATATGTAATATTGATGCGCCTAAAAGATGAACCGATTTCCATTCTCAAGTTACATACCTGATGACAGTACGAATGGAAATTTTTATAGCGAGGTTTTAGTTTTTTAAACTATAATTTTATTAGCTGATAAAATCAAAAAGTCGTGTTTTTAACCTATACGCTTTTATTTATTAACTGAACGTGTTCAATATTCACAGCTAATTTTATAATTCGCAGCAAAAACTTAGCAATATTTTGAATTTGTTCTATTAAGCTGGGATTACAATTTTTTATTTACATACATACATATACATACCCAACGGGACTGAAAGTTAGCTGCTCCCCAAAGGAGCAAGTATGGAGCAGTACAAAAGCAAAGCAAAAAATAAATTTTTAAATTTCTAACAATGCTCAGAAATAACTATCATTTCGAGTAGTAACATAAAATATTTTCGTTGAAATTGTTGTATTTGTTAGGCTTTTCTGATCTCACCGTTGTGTAAATGAAAATACTTTATTTAGCTTTTTCCCGACGTTTCGCTAAGATTTTTAGCATCTTCAGGGGAGCTTTTGGTTTATTTACCTGCGCAGAAATAAATATTAAACATTAACATTCATTGCATATGTACATTTGTATGTGCGTGCATACTCAACGGGGCCAGAAGCGCTCCATTAGTGCTATTGGAGCGCTCCATATTCAGCAGTGAGCGCTCCCTTCCTAATTTCACAGTTCATTGTATTGTTAACATTGGGTGTCCTTAGAAAGAAGCGCTCCCTTGCTGCTCCCAAAGAAGCCATTGGTGAGCGCTTCAACTAAAGCATTTAAAAAGCGATGCATGCAAATTTTAATTTTTATATTACATTTTTGTTAACCAGTTGAAGGCTTTATTAAGTGTACTTATTGTTTTTCTTTTCTATGTGGTATACATACGAAAATGCATACATACATACATATATACATGTTTGTACATAAATTACCTTTTTTTCAAAAGAAAATATTTTATGTTACTACTCGAAATGATATTTATTTCTGAGCATTGTTAGAAATTTTAAAATTTATTTTCTGCTTTGCTTTTGTACTGCTCCATACTTGCTCCTTTGGGGAGCAGCCAACTTTCAGTCTCGTTGGGTATAGTCATACACAAAATAGAAGGTAGTTTCACTTTGAAATTTTTTGACATAAGCTGTGCTTATGACGTTTATACTTTTCGTAAATTGCTCGAGTATCACTGCCACCTCAACAAATTATTGTTTTGGAAATTTTATTATTTTTTAAAGGAATTTTTTATGCATTAAAAAATAACAACACGCAAGGTAATTTACTTAATTCATCGTATTAGCGGTGTTAATAAGTGTGTATTAATTTAAAATACCATAAATTACCTTACCGCAAAAAAATGTGGCATTATATGCTGTGTTCCATGAGATATTATTATAGATATTAGGATGGTGCCTTAATTTGGATCCTTTTTAGAGGACATATGAACAAAGGAGTAGTTAAAAAGTAGCTTATCGTCAATGAAAGCACTATGGAAGCATAAACTTAGAGGGAGGTAAAAAACTTTACAAATTCTTTGAGCTCCTTATCATAGTTTATAGACAGATAAACTACTCCCTCTACCGCTGCTGGTGCAACCTTTCGCTTAGATTGGGCACATCCGTCACGAGGCTGAAAATTTTCCGCCGAAAAGTGGTTGGAACAAGCAAACAACACCTTGGTGAAGTTACCATGCACGTGGCCATCCCGAAATATGCAGCCAATCGTACTAAATAATGATGAAGATAATTGCATAAACAAATAGATTATTTATGTGCATTACGCAATGTAATAGGAATATTTTACTTGCCATCCATTTTATAATTAATTTTAGAAATAAACCACTAAAAGGTCGTTATAAAATGATGCTCAAAATATATTCCTTGAAATAATTTTTGAAATAATTCTTTCTGAAGTAAAAAAACACTTTAGTTTCTTCAAATTTAAAAGAAAACGTCAAAAGCACAGTTTACGTCAAATGGGAGCAATGGCGGATAAGAAGAAGTGGAACTACCTTTAAATATTTGTATCATGGTCACCACCAATACTAAAGGTCCTATTTAAAATTTTGAAATTTTATAGAAAGTGCTTGAGGTGCTGTTCTAATGATGCCATTAAAACTCGAATTTTCCCAGATATGAATATGAATTATGTTGAGGGTATCTGATAGAAAACTAACAGAATACATATCGTCACTACACACGAATAAAGGCGCGAGCTCAAAAGTTGACCGTGAAAAAAGGCGCATAAAAGAACTTCAGCGAAAAAAGACTCTTATCATAGTTGACGGCGAAGAAAGACGCGTTAAAATATTTGACGGCGAAGAAGGACGCGTAAACTTATTTTCGCGGTCAACTATGTTTGCGGGTGTAATAGTATGTACATGCCGTAAATAGTTTTTGGGGAATAATGCTGAAGTGACAGTCCTTGGCCAAGTATAAATATTACGCGTCTTTCTTCGCCGACAACTAGATTACGCGGCTCTCTTCGCCGAAGTTTTTCTTAAGCGCCTTTTTTCGTAAATTTCATTTTATGCATCTTTTTTCGCCGTCGAAACACTAGCGCGCCTTTATTCGTGTCTAGTGACGATATGTTAAAAAAATATTTTCGAAAAAATGAGTAAATTAAATGCCAATTTCATTTATGGTAGGGATATGGACATACATATATTGTTACCTTAATATCGAAAGAAGTGTTTAAAAACTGACTAAAGTCTTAAGTTATTTACAGCCGCACTCAGTCGTTTAATGATTACTTAAGGTGTCCCAAAGTAACGATTTGAAAAAATTCCCTCAGAGTCAGTTAATGATTCGCTAACGGCATTTAATGAACATTAAAGTTAAGTAAACAAAAACCTTTACTTAACTTTTTATCAAATGATTTTGAAATTTTTTGTTTGTTTTCAATAAATTTCAATTTCGATAACATTGCTGTAACAGTGGCAATGGCCTAGTGAGCAGAGCACTTTCGTGCCATTCAAGAGATCCGAATTCAATCCTCGGCAACGATTTTTTTTTTAAGTTTTATTGCTTAAAAACTCATATTTTTTATTTTATTTAACGTTTTTCCTGTTTTTCATTTCGTTTAGTTTTTAGAAAACTTATTGCTAAGCGGTAAATATAATAACACTATTAGCACATCTGTCAGTTAGTTATTCGAAATACAGAAAAGGGCTTTCAAGATAATTGCCGAAATATAAAGACTTTTGTCTCTCGAAAGACTGAGGTGAGTTGAAAGACAGATGCCAGAATTGGCCGATTGGTCCTGTTTGTCTTTTAGCAAACAATTTAATTAAATTTAAAAAAAAAATGTTTTCTTTTTAAAGCAATAAACTCTAGACCGAAAAAAAAATTAGATCAAAAAAGCTACAACACAGATAGTTTATAAAATTAAATAGGAAAAAAATAATAATTAAAAGGGGAAAAAGAAAATTTTCCTGCCCTAGGACCCGAACTCGGATCTCTCGTATGGCACGCCACTGCTCTGCTCACTCAGCCATTTCGTCTGTTGAGCCGGTGTTCGCAAAATGATATAAATACTTATTTTTATATTTTATTTCAAACTGAACGAAATAAGTGAGTGATGCCACAAAAATGAAGGGCCGCAACTGGGGCCATACTTAAATTTTTTATTTCATAATTTTTAACTCTCAGAGGAAACATTAATTAACAGACTTAACGATCATTAGTTAAATGCCCGTTAGAGCTAATTTAAGGAACTTCTCTGAGTGCGGCTGTTAGTCTTGAATTTCATCGCGACTTCCTTTTTATTGAAGTCTTTAATTAATTAAATGCTGTAAAAGTTATTTTCAAAATCTATCGAGTTTTTAGAGTGTAATTGACAGGGTTTGTACTAAGTTTAATATTTAAATAAATTGAATTAGAACCTTTTTCTATATTAAGGCAGCGATACCTAAATACAACATACTTATGTTATAAATATATTAAATTCTTTGCAGAGTGAGTACCTATTAACGTTATTTAAAAGCTGCAATTATGGGAATACCTGCTGGTGATGTTGAAAAAGGCAAGAAACTCTTCGTCCAACGTTGTGCTCAGTGCCATACTGTTGAAGCTGGTGGCAAGCACAAGGTCGGTCCCAACCTACACGGTCTGATCGGTCGAAAAACTGGTCAAGCTGCTGGTTTCGCTTACACCGACGCCAACAAAGCGAAAGGCATTACCTGGAATGAAGATACCCTCTTCGAATACTTGGAGAATCCCAAGAAGTACATCCCTGGCACAAAGATGATCTTCGCCGGTCTGAAAAAGCCCAATGAACGTGCCGACCTTATTGCTTACCTGAAATCGGCTACCAAATAAAAAAACATAAACCATTAGCAGTTAAAAAACATAAACAAGAAAATATAAAAATCTTTTACATGTGGCTCTAATGAAACCTACTGTAACAAATGTTTTAAAAAGGAAACCCCATAACTCTACAAGAGAAAATATACACTTATTAGTTTAAAAATTAACTATTCTATATAGGACAATTTAATTAATTTAATTGTGTAAATGATATTCAATCAAACTTTTCGTTAGTTCCTAGCTTCAATATTTTTAAGAAATTAAATAATTTCAGCTCGGATGGAAAAGATACAATTAAACCATAAAAACGATAGACCTGGTTTTTTATTTCCTTTTTTCATGTCTAATTAAACCTGCGTTGTGTGAAGAATTTTTAGTCGGTCGTTAGATTATTAGTCTCCCAGGTGACTACGTGCAAAATGTATGAAAATCGCATGATTTGCAAGAGAATATGCCCAAAAATGAAAGCGAGACGTACAGGAACGGCAAAATGCAAAGGTATATAAACAGTAGGAAAGGGAAGTGACCATCGTTGTAACCAGGTAGGGGCAGGGGGTCCAGTCACCGGACTAAGACTGATCGACGAATACTTGATAGGGATTGAACGGACCACACACTGAACGTACTCAATGATGGACTTGACTAGACAAACGAAGGACAGCAAGAAGACAGATTGTATTTGACCGCCTTCAAGCGAAGTTCTTTAGCTAGTCGTTGCATTTAAAGTTCAAAATGTAGGGCTTGTTGGAGGCACGTAATAAAAGCGGCATTACTGCCGTACTGGTGAAAAATGTGCAACATTGTTGCAACTGCCCAACTGATAATACATTGCTAGAAATTCACACAGAACGTGATACTTCAATAATTTGCGCAACAATGCGGTTCTGATTGCAACTAGAACAAGCCTGTATATGTAACCGCGTGTGTGCGAATAAACATCCAGTTTTGTAAACATTAAAGCCGACATTCCCTTTTGATCTGCGAGTGACGGTGGACGTGTTTTGGCATACACAGTTAATTGAGGATCAACTTTTTCTGCGCATTTGCACATGAGTGTGCTGTACTTAAAAAAAAATAAACAATTTTTGTTCTGAACATAAAAACAAAAGCTTTAGCAAACTGTTTGCTCGTTTGTTTCTTTAGTTTTTAACCGCTTTCGGTCAATTCGGATATAAAGAACACCTTTTCTTCAGTGATAAGCAAAAGCAGGTGAGTGGTTTTGCAATCTTAGCATAAGTTGTGACATTTTTGGTGAACTTTTATTAGCGTCGGTTATAACTAAAAGCAAGCCTGCCGCGTGCGGCAGCAAAAAATACTAAAGCCGTTATGGCGTCGTCGAGGGCGTCATCGGCTGACGAGTTCGAGGCTTTTGCGGGTGCCAATTTGGCCACGGGCAAAAGGCTTAGAAAGAGTGCGGAATCCCATCGTATTAAAAAAAAATGTTAAAATCCCAAGAGTTGTGTAAACTCAATTTTGACTCGGGTGTAATCAGTCAGGTTAGGGACGCGAAAGGAAGCGAAATAAATGAAATGACCGCAAGTAGAGACAGTGGTGGCGAACAGCGTTAGCACCAATGCTAACAATGACACAACACTGTACCCAGCAAACTTTTCTGGTGTGTATCTTGTACTAGTAGACTCGTCACAATGTAGTGACATGAATAATGATAGGATCACTAACGGCTTAACTCTCTTTAATAAAATCAAAGTTTTCAGGGTCAAAGACATTGACTTAATCTATGCCATTGGAAAAAGTCTCTATAAAATAACGTTTAAAAACGCAGCTTCAGCTAACAACTTTGTACTCATTGACAAAGTCAAAGCTCTAGGTTTAAGAGCTTTTGTACCAAAGACGGCAGTTGAGACGTACGGAGTAGTGAGGGACATTCCGACGTGGTATGAGGAAGCAGAGATTAAGGTTGCAGAGAGAGTGGAAGCGAAGCCGAAGATGAAGATGAAGACGACGCCGAAGACGAAAAACAGTGCAGTAGTAAACATGTGAAAGTGATCACAGTGCAAACGAAGACGAAGGCGAACATGAAGACGTTGCGCAAGCAGTCAGCTTGAAACTGTGCGGTACTGTTTTCAAAGACGAATCGCCTGCTGTGATGAGTTGTTTACAATTTATTTAACTGTTTTCAATTGTGAAAAAACGCGTTTTTTAAGAAATTCGCAAAATTTTTTGGCACAATGTAATCAAACGTATTAATTGGCATACTTGTGTATTCGAAAAATGTCTGTCCGTCTTGCCGTAACACATAATACAAGTGGCGAAATTCTCCAAAAGTTGTCCTATACAAATTATTTCATGAATAGCTGTTTTTTCTTTATTTTCTTTAGATTTTATATAAAAAAAAGGTTTTATTTAGAAACAAATCTTCATATCATTCATCTTCCACTATGAACACTCGCCAGCTTGGCCGCAACGCAAACAATTCGGCTTCGGATCCGTCTTCATCTTCGACTTCGCTTCCACTCTGTCTGCAACCTTCGGCTAATGCCATCTCTACCGTCCCCATCGCCACAGTCAGGCGCTTCACGCGCAAAAGTCAAGACAGTGACTCATATACGCCAACAACAACCATAAAAATCGGTTTCTCGGGTAAAGAAATCCCGAAATTCATAATTTTCGACTACACTAAATTATATGTTGACTTCTACGTTCCGCCCCTAAGGCAATGCCTCAACTGTGGCAGGTTGGGCCATACACAATATGCCTGCAAGTCCAAGAAGCGCTGCATTAAGTGCGGTCTCAGCACATATGACGAAAACTCGTGCAACAAAAAATGTATTCTATGTGGCAGTTCAGACCACGTCTCCACAGATAAGCTCACTTGCGCGGCTTGGGAAAAAGAGCGCACCATTAACCACATTAGAACTGTTAAGACCATTTCAAGACGTGAAACAATTAAAACATACTTTGCGGCCAGTGAAAATCGTTTTGATCTTCCCGTGGAGGATTCAGACTTTCCGCCGCTCCCGGCTGAAAATGAAAATCTCCAGAACAGAGACGCAAACGTTAACAAAAAACTTGCTAAGCAAAAGTATAGCTCTATGGCACGTAGCCGCAATCCCAGAAATCACAAAGCAGTCCCAATGCAGCCAGCCACTAGGGAAAGTAGGGTAAGACCACCCAGAGTTTCTGTGCTTGAGAGGCCAGAATACTTGAAAGGAAGGGTAACTGAAATGAAAAAACTTTTGTCAGAATTATTCAAGATAATTAACAGCGCATGTGCCAATGAGCTCATGCAAGGAGTTCTAGGGAAGGTTCAATTCCTAAAGCAACAATTTGAGCGTAATTTGACACAGAACGAGGTTGACTTGATCAATATGGGTACAGACATCCCCCCTCAAATATAACATATGAAGATTTGTCAGTACAACTGTCAATCACTAAAAGCCAACATTAACACATTTGAATGCTATTTGAACCATTATAACTGTGACATTGCATGTCTCAGTGAAGTTTTTACCGCCAACGAACAACAACATAGAAATATTATCAACTACAACATTATAGAAAAAACCGTGATGATGGATATGGCGGCGCCGCCATAGTCCTTAAAAAACAAATCACATTTCAAAAATTAAATTTCTTGTCCAACTTTGACATACTGATTATTAAAACTAAAAACCTTAATCCGAACTTAATAATCTGTGCAGTATACTTCCCACAGAACATTCTAATAAATGACTTTAAGTGCGAAATCCATAGAATTCTTAGATATCTTGAGCAGTTCAGTAATGTCCTTATCCTGGGAGACTTTAATGCTAGGGCGAGAGCTTGGGGTTCAATCCTGTAGAGGAAACAACCTACATAAAATTATTTTAGAATATAGTTTTTGGCATTTAAATGACGGTTCACTGACATTCAAAAATGACACACTGGCGCCAAATGGATCAGTGCTTGACCTGTCATTTACGAATAGTAACATTCCATTTGTCTGGAAGGTCGATCAAATCAGGCTAGGAGGATGTCACCATTTCCCCATTCTTATTGAGTCCACCGCGGTCATGCACCAGGGACGCAGGTTTCTCTCTCAAAAAAAGCTATTGCCAATCTACAACAAACCAATTTTGATCCTAATTTTGATGATATACATACATAATCATTTCCGAACAGAAATTGAGGCTGCCACGTATACGCTCAGCGCAAACAGAACCCCGAAAGCTTGGTGGGATGAGTCTTTCGACAAAGCCTTCCGCTTTCTAAAAACTGCGTCTAATAAGTGCAAGGCTGTGCCATCACCCGAAAATTTTGAAGAACTGATCAAGCTCAAAGCAGAGTGGAAAGATAAAGTTAAAATAGCAAAAAAGAAAAGTTTTGAAAGCAAGATAGACGAACTGAACGATGCTCCCTCAACTAGAAGTGCATGGAAATTTGTCAAAGCACTAAGAGGCGACTTTAAAAACACAAACAATTCTCAATGGTCCAGTGACAACGATAAAATCTTCTTAACCCTTATAAAAAGCCAAGTCCCCTCTTACAACTGTCATCTACCAATTGATATTCACCTTTGATGAGCTGCATAAGAACATACACTCCAAAAGTAATAGTTCAGCCGGAGGGGTAGACCTAGTTACTTACAAAATGTTAAAAGCTCTACCAGATGTCTCACTTAACAATTTACGAAGGGCTTTAAACATGCCTTCCTGACAAATCCGATCCCAAAAGAGTGGCGCACCATTAAAGTAGTACCCATCCCTAAAAAAGATAAAGACGTCAGTGATTACTGTAATTTCCGGCCGATAGCCCTCATATCAGTCTTTCTGAAGAGTATTAACCTATGTATAAAAGATAGAATATCCAACTACCTTGAGGAAAATGACATAATTCCTAAACGTTCCTTTGCGTATAGACCGCATAAATCAGCTACAATATGCATCAACTACATATTACATGAGACTGCAGTCCTCAAGAGACGACGCAAAAAAGTAATCATTTGTGTTTCAGACATCAGTAATGCGTACAACTGTGTTAATATCAGTAAGCTTAGGGACATCATGGTACAAACAGACATTCATAACACGTACACTGAATGGATTACCAACTTCCTTTCATTTAGAAAGCTTCAACTCGGCAAAGAAACCATAGAAATCCATGACGACCTTCCTCAAGGTAGTTGTCTCTCACCATGTCTTTTTAACTTATACACCAAGAACCTTCACAGTATCCAGGACTCAAACACTAAAATATACCAGTTTGCGGATGATTTTCTCATCATGTCATTCCATGACAGTCTTGAGCAGGCAACTGCGAATTTGAGTCGCAAACTAAATGACTTCGCTTCTCAATGTTCTACCCTCAACCTCTCCTTCAACGCGGACATAACTAAACTGATGTTTTTATGCAGAGCCAAGCGCACGATTATTGACATTCAACGTCACAACCGTACAATTGAACAGGTACACACTATTAAGTTTCTTGGAAGGCACATAAGTGCTTATTTGGCTGTTCAAGCGCATTACAACGATACAATTCGAAAATCTTGCAGAAACGCCAACCTGTTTAAATGCATCACCACAATCAAAGCAGGATTACATCCCCAAGTCGCACTCAAATCTGTTGTCAGGAGTAAAATTGAATACTGCAGGGTCATTCACTTCACACTGTTCGAAAACCGTTAATAAAAAAAATCAAACTTTTCAAAATAGTTTTTTAAGGAGAAGTCTGTGTCTTACTCTAGCCACTCCAATACCTTTAATCTATGCGCTGTCGAACGAACTACCTCCGGCTGGAAGTGCAATGTGGCTTACTGCCAAAGAACTAATAAACAGTTTTTACTGCGATTATTCCTTTAGAGAGCTCATATACAACTCGCCCAGAGTTGACTCATGCTACAGTGCTGTTTTTAACGAATTTAAACACATTTTTGACGACCTTCATATCGTCAGTGAGTCGGCTAAGCCACCGAACCTACATATAATTACAAAGACTTTGAATGACAAAAAGACCAACCTAGCAAGTGAGGTCATCAAAGCCACGTACACATCTATTTTAAATGACTATAAGAAATCTAACTTTTGCCTTTTCTACACCGACGCCTCTGTTGGACCTCTTTCCACTGGCTGCGGAGTTTTCAACTATACGGACAAACGTGAGTACACATTTAAAATAAATGTGGCGGCATTTGTATTTTCGCAAACTTTGTGGCAATAATTTCACTTTCGCGAATTAGTGCAACCCTGCGCTAATTTCCGAGTTGTAAAATAAAACTCAATCTGGCATCACTAAAATTGTTCATCTTCCTTTTTTTCTTTCTGGATGTCATCGAATTTAGACGAGCTTGCCGAGATATCAACGAAAACTATTAACCTGTAATTATCTTGTAAAAGACTAAATAATCTTTTAAGTTATAAAGCATTTTAAATATTATTCGGTTGTTTGATTTATTTGAACGAGTTCTTTGTGAGGTAAACTCAATACAAAACCCTAAACTCGTGACCCCGACGTGATCGGCAAGCACGTGCACACAAGCAGCCATTTTGAGGTAAGAGTAACATGGTGGACAACGTTTTGCCACCAGGAGCATCTCAAACTCCTTCGCCTAAACCTGAAGAAACAATGGCACCGCCTAACTCCATTGCCGTAGTATATGCCAGACTTCCAATACCACCGATGGCAAGCACCAACATAGAGGCCTGGTTTACCTCTATGGAATTTTGGTTCACCGCTTCGGGCATTACGGCTGATAAGCAGAAAACGGCAACAGTGTTAGCAGCTCTCGACCCAAACGTCCTAAGTCAACTGGGCGACGTCATTGCAGCGCTGCCACAAAACGACAGTTTCGACTACGTTAAGCAAAAAATAATCGAGCATTTTGCCGATAGCGAACAGCGGCGACTCAACCGGGTACTCTCGGAGCTACCTCTTGGCGACAAGAAGCCGTCCGAGCTTTTCTTCGAGATGAGGCGCGTCGCAGGCAATACTCTTGGTGATGCTGCTCTCAAAAGCCTCTGGATTAAGCGTTTACCAGAGTTCGCGCAGCCAGTAGTAGCAGCTTCGTCTGGCTCAGCCGCGGAGTACACGAAGATAGCCGACACCATAATAGACGCCATCGCACCTCAGCAGCTCAATCGCGTTAAGTCAACACCCTCCAGCGAGATTCATGAATTACGCGCTGTTGTTATGGAACTTGGCAAAAAATTCGACAAGCTCACAACTCGCTCACGCTCGCAAAGTCGTAGGCGAACAAACATACGACAGAATTCAAACGCTCGCGACAGCTCTAAAGGGGTTACATCATCGCGAGAATCATCTTCAGTCCGGGACTGTTGGTATCATCTAAAATACGGCCGAGATGCTAAGAAATGCCGCAGTCCTTGCCGCCAGAGCAAACGTGCTCTTCGAGCGGTATCGTCCGAACCATCATGACTGTTGAAGCGCGTGGCGGATTGCAACGAGTATCCCGTCACAGAGCGCAAAGTACTTCGTCTGCAGGTGCACGAACGACATACAGGCAAAACATTTCTCGTCGACACTGGTGCCGACGTGTCGGTGCTACCCATCACTGCAAAGCCCTATGACATGCGACCAACCGCAACAAAACTACGCTGCCAATGGTTCCGCCATCAAAGTCGTCGGAGAGAAACGAATCAACTTGGACTTGGGCCTTCGTCGGGATTTCTCGTGGTCCTTCATAGTTGCCGATGTCACAACCCCGATAATCGGCGCGGACTTTATTCGCTTTTACGATTTGCTTATCGACTTGCGTCGTAACCGAATCATCGACAACCTCACGAAACTTCGATCATCTTTGACTGCGCCAACGCTATGCAAGGCAACCCAAATCAAAACATTCGACTCCACCGACCCGTTCGCCGATCGGCTGTCCGAGTCTTCGGAGATCACGAAGCTGGCGCCTCATGGTTCCCTGACAAAATCGACGGTCGTCCACCGCATTTTAACAACGGGCCAGCCAGTGTTTTCTAGACCACGACGTCTTGCGCCCGAGAAACTGACAGCTGCACGTAACGAGTTCAACTTTTTACTTAAGGCGGGCATATGTCGACCGTCCAGCAGCAACTGGTCAAGCCCGTTGCATATGGTGACGAAAAGCGATGGCACCTGGAGGCCATGCGGGGACTACCGCGCACTCAATGCGCAAACGTTGCCTGACCGATACCCCTTGCCGTATCTAACCGACTTCACGGCGAATTTACAAGGCAAGACAGTGTTTTCAAAAATCGACCTCCAACGTGCGTTCCACCAAGTACCCATCCACGAGGATGATATAGCTAAAACGGCAATCACGACGCCATTCGGGATGTTCGAGTTTAGGTTTATGACCTTCGGCCTCTGCAACGCTGCGCAGACATTTCAAAGGCTCATAAATGAAGTTTTGCGGGGCCTAGATCATACGTTTCCCTATATCGATGATATTTGTATCGCTTCGCCGTCGGTCGAGCAGCACAAGCAAGATTTACGCGAAGTTTTCAAGCGCCTCCGGGACAATAATCTGGCAATAAACGTTTCCAAATGCGAGTTTGGTAAGAGCGAGTTGAAGTTTTTGGGGCACCTGGTCGACGCTAGAGGCATACGTCCTCTACCTGAGAGGATAGCAGCGATTCGCGATTTTCCGAAGCCCACAGTAGCAAAAGAACTGAAGAGCTTCATCGCCATGGTAAACTTCTACCGAAAATTCCTACCGAACGCTATCGAGTACCAGTCACACCTTCAACAGCTAATTACGGGCAATAAGAAGAACGACCGTACAATTGTCGTGTGGAACAGTGAAGCCGAAGACGCCTTCGACCGTTGCAAATCAGAACTGGCGAAAGCAACATTACTCGTGCATCCGTCACCCGGCGCTGAGTTAGCCTTATACGTCGACGCTTCGGGCACCGCTGTCGGAGCCGCATTGCACCAACTCCAAGGTGGAGAACTTCAGCCACTCGGCTTTTATTCGAAGAAGCTGACCAGCGCGCAACGTAAATATAGTACGTACGACCGTGAGCTGACCGCGGCATACCAAGGCGTATGTCACTTTCGGTACATGATCGAGGGCCGAAAATGCCATGTTGTCACCGACCATCGCCCGCTAGTATACGCCTTTCGCCAAAAGCTAGAAAAAGCTTCACCTCGTCGTGTAAGGCAGTTGGATTTCATCGGTCAATTCACGACCGATATTCGACACGTACCCGGTGCAGAAAATTCCACAGCAGACCTGCTCTCTCGAATGCAAGCAATCGAACAAATTATTGACTACGTTAAGGTCGCAGCCGCGCAGCAAGCTGACACTCATCTACAAGCACTCCTAAGCGAATCAGGTACGCGAAGTAATTCACTTTTACTAAAGTATTTTGATATCCCCAACAGTATGGCGAAACTAGTATGCGATACTTCAACCTCGAACATTCGGCCGTACATACCCCATGAGTTTCGCAGATTACTGCTAGCAAAGATTCACGGTTTGTCGCATCCAGGCGTTCGTGCAACAGTCAACCTCATGACGCAAAGGTTTGTTTGGCCCGGAATGAAGAGGGAGACAGCAAAATTCGTGCGGAACTGTCAGGAATGCCAACGGTCAAAAGTCCACCGACACACTGCATCTGCTCCAGCGACCTACGAACCGCCAACCCAACGTTTTGCGCACATTCATATCGATATTGTTGGCCCGTTCCCGCTGTGCGAAGGACAGCGCTATTGCCTAACAATGATCGACCGGTTCACCCGCTGGCCAGAGGCAGCGCCGATGCCTGATATGTCCGCCGAATCCGTTGCCAAAGCGCTTTTATCTCATTGGATTTCGCGATTTGGCGTTCCAACACGAATTACGTCAGACCAGGGCCGACAATTCGACTCCGCCCTATTCGCCGAGTTGTTGAACACGATTGGCACTGTTCACCTCCGAACAACCCCTTACCACCCACAGGCAAACGGCATTTTAGAAAGGTGGCACCGAAGTTTTAAAGCTGCTATCATGTGCCACGACCCGAACAAGTGGGTACATCATTTGCCAACGATCCTCCTCGGTCTTCGTGCAGCTTACAAACCCGACATTCACGCCAGCCCTGCTACGCTCGTTTATGGTTCAACGCTACGACTCCCAGGCGAATTTTTTCAGTCAACAAAGGCGAGAGCAGTAACACAGGAGATGGTATCTCAGTTCCGGTCGCTAATGCAGAAACTTCGCCCTACAAAAACCGCACATCATACGACGCCTAAAGTTTTCGTGTCACCAGCATTGCATTCTGCATCTCATGTCTTCGTGCGAAACGACTCAATTCGTCCTTCACTGACACATCCTTACGACGGGCCTTACCCCGTTGTTAAGAGATCGCCTAAGTTTTTTAAACTTTTGATACGAGGGCGATGCAGCAACATAAGCATCGATCGGCTAAAGCCTGCGTTCTTAGCCAGCGACGACTACGAAGATTCGAGCCATGTTCCCCAATCAGTAGAGCCAACGGATACACCAGCACCTATTCCGACAACGAGCCACATTCCTCAGGAAGACGAGCCAATGAATACACCACCTCCTATATCGACGAAATCTACGCGTTCTGGAAGGCATGTTAACTTTCCCCTACGATATCGGTAGTTTCGTCTAGGAGGGGAGTAATGTGGCGGCATTTGTATTTTCGCAAACTTTGTGGCAATAATTTCACTTTCGCGAATTAGTGCAACCCTGCGCTAATTTCCGAGTTGTAAAATAAAACTCAATCTGGCATCACTAAAATTGTTCATCTTCCTTTTTTTCTTTCTGGATGTCATCGAATTTAGACGTGCTTGCCGAGATATCAACGAAAACTATTAACCTGTAATTATCTTGTAAAAGACTAAATAATCTTTTAAGTTATAAAGCATTTTAAATATTATTCGGTTGTTTGATTTATTTGAACGAGTTCTTTGTGAGGTAAACTCAATACAAAACCCTAAATAAACTTTTGCGCGTCTTCAACCTATGGCGAATTAATTGCCATTGTTAAAGCTCTACAAATTGCCAAAGAAACTAACTATAATAAGATTCTAATATTCACAGACAGTCTATCCGCTTGCAAACTTCTTGCCAAAGACAAGACCAACAACCACCTGATTGTCGAATGCCACAAATTAATCCAAGAAGCGGACTTTTACAACGTTACGATCATTTGGACCCCTAGTCATGTCGGGATCTCGGGCACCGAGATGGCCGACTCTTTAGCAAAAACTGCCGTCAACTGTGATAATACCCTAGAAGTTAAGCTTACGATAGAAGAGGCGTTAACAAGCATACGCAACTCTATTCATAACAAATGGTATGACTTTCTCGCCTTCTCCAATAACAGACACAATCTTTTTGCACAGATCTGCACTCAGAAACTGAAAAAGACATGGTTTTTCAAATTTAAAATCAACCCAAAAGAAATCAAAATTTTAAACCGTATCCTAACTGGATACACCTACCATAACGAATACCTTTACCGTACAACGCGGTAAACTCTAACACTTGCAGATGTGGCTCGACTGATAACTACGTTCATCAGACTTTCTACTGCAACTTGCTGGCCGAGGATCGTGAGGGCTTCAAACTCGTACTTAGCAACGCTGATTTCACCGAGATTTTTCGTAACTTTGACTATTGCAAGATCGCTCAGCTTGCTGATTTTTAACCAAAATTGAAGCCAAATTTTAATTTATAAGCTTTAAATCCAAAATCGTCTTATCACAGGTGTTAATACCGTCCACCTCACTCATTTTCCACATTCAATTCTCATCACCACCATAAATTGCTCACAAATAAAATAAGCATCATATAAGCCCGCCAAATCATCACATCCGACGTTAGGTTCCTGCAACCTCCTCGAAGCTGCGCTGTGAACGTGACTTACACAATCATCTCCATCGCATGGAAATTTAGGAACTTTCTGGCTTAATCAAGGAACAGGCCTTCATTGCGCTAAACTTATCTACACCGCTGTTAATAAGCCGTTCAATTTAATGAAGTATTTGCACATGCTCATTATGTGCCACTCTGCATACTACGCTTTTTCAAGTTACACTTTCGTGTAACATTCTGCTGTATTGGGTTTGGGCAACCGCCAATCAACCCAAAGTGCAAAAAAAATAAATAAACATTAACAGGTCTATTCTGCGCTGGTAATAAAAAGTTTGTAACCGGTAAATAAAGTTCCTGTCAATTTTTAAACCCTTTTCGCATTCTGTATACTCTTGTAACCGGTAAATTTTGTTACCATCTCATAAGCTGGTAACAAATTATTGCCCCGTGAAATATGCAATGCCAGGATTTGCACAATTCTTCATAGCTGAATTGCTGAATATTTTAACTGCATTAGCAACGTACCTAGAATCGCGGTGACAAGAACTGGTAACATCTTTTGGTAATAAAATTTTCCGGTTACAAAATCTTCGGTAACGTGCAGAATAGACCTGTAAAGCGCGTTTTAAGTAAAGACTAAAAGGATTGGAAAGGCCATTTCTATAAGTGGTGTCATGAAGTGGCATAAAATCCACTCCTGTGAGTTTGCAAGACATTAAAATAAACTGTAACTACGCAAATATGCGTTTGTACATGTTACACATATGTGTTTTGTGCGTGCCGTGTGATATGCTAGCCAAAGTTTCATTTACACAGGATCATCAAATCGCCCAATCCGTTTTAGTAAAATATTTTGTGAAATTAAATTGACAAAAACGCAAGTAACCGTACTGCTATACTTTGAGCTAGCCACGCCACACAATCCGCTATTTTTGACAAATAAACAAGTGCATAAAACGCCAAATACGCTAAGCAGCAGTGGTTGCGTTGCTTAGCAAAGCAGCGGCCAGTCAGCACCATCAGCGCTAAGCAAGAAGCGCCAACATCGGAAGAGGCGCCAGAGCCAGGCGCCGAACAACAGTAGCAGCGAATAGTGTCGCTAGAAGTAGCAGCATTGTGGGCAGGGCAGCAGCATACGACAGCGAAGTCGCAAAAGACAGAGGCGAGGGATGAAATAGCGCACTGCAGCTAAGTAGTTTTAGCGTATACATACTTACGTGACTATTTCCATTTTAAGGTAGTAAAAGCAATATATGCACGAATTTGCTGGTAATACGCCGTTAGAATTAGCGCTATTTTGTTCGCGGCACTGGCGGTAGTTTTGTGGTTGCAATTGCAACTTTTTCATTTATGTGTACAGATTTACATATGCGAGAGTATTGCGGGACAGTCACGTACACAATAATATAAACAATTGAACAAATGATTATTGGAAAATTAAATGAAACAAATAACTCGAATATTTTGTGTATCAGTATTAAATGTAAGTATGTTAAATACCAAACATTTTAAACATTTTACCAAATCGATTTTAACAATAGAAATTTTAATTGATAATACAGTAAGACATGGATCGTGATGAAATTTTTAGCTTGACGGTTGACGGTCTTAGGGAAATGTTGGGCGGTTTAGGTTTGTCGACTAACGGACGGAAAGCGACGTTGCAGGACAGGCTACTGGAACACTTCGGCCTGAATGTGAGCGACGGCGATGATACCGATTTCGATGACGCTGCAAGTAGGCGAAGCGTACGTGGGTCCGTGGCTGAGCGTCCAGCATTCACTCTTCGGGATATTGAGGACACGTTGAGCAAATTTAGCGGGTCTGGTCAGCCGACATTCGATCAGTGGTTGGAGGATTTCGAGGCCAAAGCAATGGCTGTGCAGTGCTGAAGGGTGGAGCAAAACTTTTTATTAGAAGCCAAATTGGAGTTAGCAGTTGGGATTCTTTAAAATCCGCTCTGCGCTCATAGTTTGGCGTCACTGTGTCGTCGGCCGAAATACACCGCAGCCTTCGAAGGCGCCGCCAGCGACCAGGAAAAGATCTGCGGGAATACCTGTACGAAATGATGGAGATCAGCAATCCAGTCAGTCTCGATGATTCCAGCTTGATCGGGTATTTGATCGAGGGGATTTCAGATAATCGCGCGAATAAGAGCAACTTGTATCAGGCGCGAAATATCAAGGAGCTGAAGGAACAGATCAAGGTGTACGAGAAGATCCGGTCTAGCAAACCACATACCACGAGTGGGAATTATGTATGTAAAGCCAACGTCTTCAAACAGGGATTTACAAAATTCACAGTCGTCAAGCAAAGGGTGTTTCTTCTGTGGTGATAAGTCTCACTTTGCTCGAAATTGGCCACGCAAGAAGATCAGATGTTTTCAATGTGGCAACGAGAGAGAGAGAGAGAGCTCCAACAAACAGAGAGCTCAGCAAGGAGAAGCGGCGACTGGTGGGCATCGGTAACAGTGCAATGACAACAATGGGAAGCTTTACCATCCCAATGCATATCGACGGAATTTCGCTCGACATCACGTTTAATGTTGCAAGGAAGCGGGATTTGAGCTACCCTCTAGTGATAGGCAACAATGTCCTCAAACACGACCTTATCGTTACGGAAGATTGTGCCGTTTTAAGGAGAAGACGAGAAAGTCCAGCGGATGCGAGGATGCCGTCGAGCGCAAGGCAGTGGCCGGTAATTGCGCTAGTGTGGTACGAGACGGAGCAGATCCGTGTGAAGGTGCAGCGGAAGACAGTGGCCGGAAATTCCCCCAAATGCTGACCAATTGGAGGAAACTTATTTGTGCGTAAGTCGAAGGCTGGTAATTGCGTAGAGGTTGGGCGAGTCGAAGAGAAATCAGGAGATGGTGCAGCAAAACGCAAGGCAGTGGCAAGTAATTGCGCAAGCGCAAATCCTGAAAATTCGATCACCGATGATTTGAACAATATTTACGATCTGATAACGAATATTGTGAGGAAGGTGAGAAGTGCTAGACCGGCAGATGCGGCTGAGGTTCAGCGTAGACGTGCTGAGATTCGAGATGGTGTCTGTGAACATGGTACAAGTGTTAGGCGTGGTGGTATCGTAGGATCACTACTCGAGCATGCGACGCAAAGCAAGACGGGTGTGTACGAACAAGGTGTGGAGTGCTTGAAGTTTCGCGATGGAAGACCTCCAAGTCAAATCAGCGGGCTGCAAGCAGAGTCCGGAAACGTGTGCGTGAGAGCTGGAACGAAGCAAAATAAAGAATGCGAGATAGATGTGAAGAAGGACAAGGTACAGAGCTCGGTAGCAGCCTACAAGCCAGCTGAATACTCAGTATCACCGGTGGAGCAAGAGCTTCTGCAGAAGGAGCACATCGACGAGTTTGATGCAGAGAGGGAAGAAGTGGGCCACCAATCACACGACATAGCCGAAATACAGCAAGGAAACCGCAGAACGTTTAACGAACATCGACGAACCGCAAAAGAATACACCATGGACGAGCTAGTAGCAATCAAGCGAACGCAATACGGACCAGGACTCAGGCTTAACCCAAAACACTTCGCGGACGCTACGCCCCCGAGAAGATCGGCGACCACGTAGGGCCAGGCCGCACAATTACCATAACCAAATTCCTAAAGAAATGGAATCCATCATCCGAGACCGAATGATCGCGCAGGCTGGCCGAATGTGGGAAATGATGTACGCGGCCATCGACATACAAACATACAAGTATCATCGACGAAAGTTTACCGGCAGTTTACTGTCAAAAATTTCTCATGCACATACAACTTGTATGGGACCAACCGAAATTGACCGGCGTGCGTAAAAAGCTAACTCAAATTCCAAGATTTGTGTTGTGTGACATTTCGATTTGACGTTTGTGTTTATTTGACATTTTGGCGCGACTATGAATTAAAATTTTGGAACAAATGCAGAATAGCTCCGATTTTCAAATAAATAAAATTAACATTCGGGTCGATAGAGATGATCGAGCTGAACATAACGGTATATTTATTTTTTGAGGAAACAACAACTACAGAAGTTATTAAGAATCAAAGTTCAAATTAAACAATTCTTTAAACCAAAATTTTTGAAAACGAATGGATTTTAAAATTTTTTATTCCCTTTAATTTGATATAAATATAATCCTCCCTAAGTAGAATTTTCCTTTCTGTGTTGCCGCAGAAGAGAAGCGGAAGTCATTTCTGCGTACATTAGTTAGATTTTTGTGAAAACTAAACAAGGCATATATAAATATATATGTATATAAAATTAAAGGGAACTAAATTTCCTATCGATTGAGACCAAAACTTTTAAAATCTATAAATTCGTTTTTAAGAAATTTTGATTTAAGAAATTGTTTAATTTGGACTCTGACCCTTAATAACTTTTGTAGTTGTTGTTTCTGCAAGAAGAGAAATATACCGTTATACTCCCCTAAATGATCTCTATCGATCCCCATATGTTTTTTTTTAATTTGAAAATCGAAAACGTTATTCTGCATTTATGCTCAAATTTTGCTCAACTTCTGAAATTTGACAGAAATGCAACTCTGAAAAATCACGCACGCAAATTTATTTCGTGCTATTTCAAATATGAAAAACTTGCTTGCGTGCGTAGAAAAACTCACGCCGGTAATATTAAGTTTGCCTGTGATAGGGATTGAACCGACCACACTGAACGTACTCAATGATAGACTTGACTAGACAAACGAGGGACCGCAAGAAGACAGGTTGTATTTGACCGCCTTCAAGCGAAGTTCTTTAGCTAGTCGTAGCATTTAAAGTTAGAAACGTATATATAACCGCGTGTGTGCGAATAAACGTCCAGTTTTGTAAACATTAAAAGCGCGTTTTAATTAAAGACTAAAAGGATTGGGAAAATAGTACCCTGAAATGCTAGCTTAATAGTTTCCGAGTCCCGCCACCTAAATTTCATTCTGGCTATGCCGATGGGAGTGACCACTCCGCCCCCCTTTGCGTAAAAAACTAAAAAAGCTTTCGGTACATTAAAATAATCCATTTATTTTTATCAATACTTAAAAACATGCACAGAAAGGTCGACTTTGAACTTTTGAGTGCAGCTAAGGAAAATTTAAGGCCGGATCAAATTTATACTTCAAAAGATAATACGACCTGGTCTAAGAATCCATTGGCTAATGCTGGTCGAGCTCAAATGCGAAATATCGCGTGTGAGCGGTGCGTATTTTATGTCGTTTCTGTCCAAACACCGGATTTTTTATTACATTTTTTCCGTAGTAACATGTGGACTGTCAACAAAAAACTTTTGTCGAAACAAGCGACTTTCAATCTAATTTTCAGTGACATGATAAAAGATCTTATCGTACGCTACATGAACCTAAGAGGTGCAAAGTTTGCAGCGGAATACAAAGTGTAAACCCAGATCGCCCACAACGTGAGCGGATTCCGATAGATTCGATTGAGTTGGATGCATTTTGGGGCTTCATTTTACATTGCGGCGTTCGCAATTCCAGCCATGAAGGAGTGGTTGATTTGTGGGTTCGTCATGCACACCCCCTTTACCATGCATCAATGCCAATGGTTCGATTTTGAACCATCTTGAAGAGTATTCGTTTCGATGACTCCAGAACTCGAGATACAATAACACAATTCGACAAGGCAGCTCCGATCTCGGAAATATTTTATTTCATCAATTTAGATTTGAGAAGCAACTATCGCCCTAACTCTTCGGCTTTCGTGGGCGCTCTCCTTTTCGCCAATACATCCGGTGTCTAAGCCAACCAAATATGGCCTAAACATATTTTAGGCTGCCCACTCGAAAACTCACTATCCGCTGCTAGAAGAGCTCTATCCGGGCGAAGCAAGAAAAAAGATCTTTGAGAGAAAGTTGGGTTACGATTGGTGAGCCATTTGGAAAACTCAGGTCGAAACATTACCATGGAAAACTATTTCACTAATCAATCACTAGTGGAAGAGCCAGTCAAGAAGAAGCTAGAAGAAGCTAAACATGATCAGCACAATGCGCCGGCATTTCGAGAGAAGGCAACATTAAGTGTCATATGTGACAAAGAGGAACAAATCGGTTGTACTGCTTTCAACAATGCATAACACCGATGCGATAGATACAAACTAAGAAGCCCGCAAACCGTTAATTCTGACCGATATTCTTTTCTATAAATTCAAGGTTTCGACACAATGAACCAAATGTGCTCAAACTATTCCTGCAAACGTGCAAACCAGACACTTGCCTCTGGCGATATTTTATAATATAATTGACATTGCTGCCTATATCCTATATACCGAAAATTAGTCAAATATTATGCCATCTAATTTGACGTGGCGTCAAATTCTTTTGATTTTACATTTTTTTGCAGTAAATGATGGATTCCATTGCATTTGTAGCTATATATAGCAGGGGAGTAAGAGCGTGTTATGGAAATTAATTCATAAAGCTATGCAGAGCTGTCCGGCATAGTTGCCATGGACGCATTGTGTATGTCAGCTTCTGGTTGAATTGTTGAACCACAAGCCATAACTCCTCTTGTCCCTGAAGAACTGGTTCTCAATCCAGTTAATGCAAAAATAGCTTCTTCCAAGCCATTGAAAATAAGCATTTGGTTACGTTCACCACCCGTTGCGCTTGCTTCCGCCTTCGGCCGCGCTTATGGATTACAACCCCTGCTAAGTAGAATTCACCTTTCTGTGTTGCCGGTGAAGAGGGGCGGAAGGTATACAACGTTTCTTGTGCGTATACATAACTCCGGCTACGGCACCCAAAGTATTCTTGCGCAGAACCCACATCGAAATTTACAAATAAGTGCATAGCTCAAACCGAATTTCATAATAAACTAGTGCTCGGAGATTTGAAACCCTTATTTTAAATTAAAGTTAAGTCGTTTGACTACACGTGTATGTATATTAAAGTTTTTAGATTCCGGTCATGCGTTTGGACACAACAACGCAAAATCTTTGGACAAATAACTAAACAGTACTTAAGTTTCTACATAAAGGGCAACAAACATTCTTTCATATGTATATAGCAGTAGAAAAAATATACGTACATATGTGGGAAAATCTTTTGAGACGGGGACTTTTCAACTAAAAAAAAAATTTTTTCAACATAGCACAATTTTTTTCATAGATAATCACTTGTCAACCCGATGGAAGTGTATTATAACCCGCGTAACTAATATTTTTTAATTGATGCTCTATTTAAACCATATTTTCAAAATTGTTTTCTATTAGCCCGGTCAAGCTAGATTTTCAAGGTTGCAGTAACTCGCATAAAGCTGAAAATTGGTACGAATGTTACGAACAATATTATAAATGAAGTGTGAAAAGTCCTTATCGATCCCAGATCTGTAAAAAAAATTATTCAAAGTCAGAAGTCACAAAAATTGATGTTTAAAATTTTTCAGCTAAACCGTAAGGTTTATCATAAAAATAGGTTCTACAAAAGTGAAGATCATACAATTGTCTCCAAAACCCCTTATGACACTTTTTTCCTAAGTCACCATTTCTGAGATATAACGACTCGATCAACATCCATTTTATAATAATTCAGCTAACTTATAAATAAAATACTTTGAATTGAAGTTAATTCTTCAACAGGTGGTAGTATAAAAAATTCAGTCTGTATGGCAGGTGCCACGGTCCCTTTTCCCTGAACCCAAATTTTTTACATTCCCTGAGTATAGTATTGATTTTATATATCTCCATACCAAGTTCCAGTACTCTACCACAAATACTTCCAGAGGTACGCAGTATCGAAAATTTCGTTTGCATGGGAGGTGCCACCACGCCCCTTTATCTAATCGGGATAAAAGTTGCCCTATCTTTTAGGTGGGGCTAAATGACACCAATTTGCGAAATTTCATTAAGTTATTCCTTAATAAAAAATAGGTTTTGTGCGAGTTGCACTAGAAGTTTCCTGATTTTCTCGGTTTTAGCAAGTAAACTGGTAATTTAAACCGTTAATTTTGTTTTTAATTACTATTTATTGATATTTATACATATAAGTATTATTAACGAAGGTATAGAAACCGCACTTGGCAGTGCAGCTGCTTTGTGACGGCAACAATATGCCAGTACGCAAAATGTCCCCGTCTCAAAAGATCTCCCCATTTGCGAAAGATAAATTTATCTGTTTAAAACAGCACCACTGATATTTCCTCCAAACACAACGACTTAGATCTTTTTGCTTAATTTTTATCTCGCTTCCGACACACGATATGTTTTCGTACAAAATTCCGCAAAAAAGCTGTCAATTTCTTACTCTTTCGAAAGTTCGAAAATACGATTGGGATTGCAGCATACCATTTCTACGATTCGTAGCAAAATCCGCAACCGCAAGTGTTGCAGAATGGAGGTGTCAATTTGTCGGCCATGGTTTTTTTCTGACTTTGCATGTATTTAAAAATATGAAATAAAAAAAAAATTTAATTGTACACAATTGTTGTTTGAGATTGAAAATGAGAATGTATGTGTGAATTTGAGTTTTGCATTTTAAAAGCATATGTATTGCTGGCAAACGTCAGACTGCCTCTCCGTGGTTTTACCTTGTAATGTTTTTATCATGCAATAAACTAGCTCTGATCCAGTACTCCATGCAACAACCCTTGCGGAAACATCTGCAGCATTGCCAGCTATCAGTTGTTTTTCGAAGAATGAAGGAAAAAAAAGTGAAAATGAATTAAAAAAAACACTCATCAAGTGCTTATTTATAGACAAATTTTTTTATTTTACATATTTTGAAGGAGGCGATGGATTCTATTGCATTTCAATTATAGCAGCAGAGTAAGAGCGCGCTATGGAAATGAATTCACAAACATATGCGCAACTGTCGGTCATAATAACCATGGGCTCATCTATCTCAGCTTCTAGGTTGAATTGTTGAACCACAACCTCCAATGCCTGAAGAACTGGTTCTCAATCCAGTTAATGCAATAATAGCTTCTTCCAAGCCATCGAAAACATGCAATTGTTGTTTCTGCCTTCAGCCGCGCCTATGGATTATAATCTTATTAAGTAGAAAACTCCTTACTGTGTCAACGTTGAAGAGGGGCTTCCGCATGTCAAAGGCATACAACATATCTTGTGAATATATGAGGTGGGTTTTGTCGAAGGCTGAGGTATGCTCAGCCGCTCCAGAGTCCAGCGAAGGTCCCACTAACCCCCACCAAAAAAAAACAATGATTTTTGTATTAAATCGAACACACACGAGCGGCTATCTAGAATACCGGCAAATTGTCGTGCAGGGGAGAGAGGGAGATAAAGAGAGAAAGTCGGCAGTCGGGTCGGTGAATTTTCGGCTGGAATTTGTAAGCCGACAGGAGCGCTACTGTTGACAGCAAGGTTGACAGTGGTACGTGTCAGTCGTAGCGAAAAGCCTGGCAATGAGAGCAGTCGCGGTGGTTGTGACGGCGACTGCGATGACTGCGGCAGCAGCCTGCAGTTGCCTTGCAGTGGTGGTGGCGGCCTCAGCGGTGACCTTGGCAGTGGCGATTCCCGTACTCGTGACGGGTAATAACGGCTGCCTGGGGCGACGATGCTTGCGGCGACCCCAGTGGTGATGACAGTAGCAGCGGGCCCTGATGGTGGTGACGGTGACAGCGGCCCTGGTTGGCGATAGTTAGCGTTCGCAGTCCTCGGTGATGATGGCGGGCGGCCTGGGGCGGTAGTAATGGTGGCGGCCCCGGTGATAAGAGCAGCAGTCTGAGCCCTAGGGGTGATGACAGCCCCGGATGACAGTGAGTACGAATAAGCGGTCCTCGGTGTTGCTGGCGGGCGGTCCTCGGTAGAAATGTCGGGCTTGGGGCGGCAGTGGTAGTAGCGGCCCGGTGATGAGAGCGGTGGTCCGGGACCTAGTGGTGACGGTGTCGATGGTGGCGGCCCTGAATGGCAGCGAGTACGAATAGCGGTACTCGGTAATGTTTGTGGGCGGTCCTCGGTAGCGATCTCGGCCTTAGGGCGGAAGCGGTATTGGCGATCCGGAACGGTGACCTACGGGCAAATTTGTAAGCCGACAGGAGCGCTACTGTTGACAGCAAGGTTGACAGTGGTACGTGTCAGTCGTAGCGAAAAGCCTGGCAATGAGAGCAGTCGCGGTGGTTGTGACGGCGACTGCGATGACTGCGGCAGCAGCCTGCAGTTGCCTTGCAGTGGTGGTGGCGGCCTCAGCGGTGACCTTGGCAGTGGCGATTCCCGTACTCGTGACGGGTAATAACGGCTGCCTGGGGCGACGATGCTTGCGGCGACCCCAGTGGTGATGACAGTAGCAGCGGGCCCTGATGGTGGTGACGGTGACAGCGGCCCTGGTTGGCGATAGTTAGCGTTCGCAGTCCTCGGTGATGATGGCGGGCGGCCTGGGGCGGTAGTAATGGTGGCGGCCCCGGTGATAAGAGCAGCAGTCTGAGCACTAGGGGTGATGACAGCCCCGGATGACAGTGAGTACGAATAAGCGGTCCTCGGTGTTGCTGGCGGGCGGTCCTCGGTAGAAATGTCGGGCTTGGGGCGGCAGTGGTAGTAGCGGCCCGGTGATGAGAGCGGTGGTCCGGGACCTAGTGGTGACGGTGTCGATGGTGGCGGCCCTGAATGGCAGCGAGTACGAATAGCGGTACTCGGTAATGTTTGTGGGCGGTCCTCGGTAGCGATCTCGGCCTTAGGGCGGAAGCGGTATTGGCGATCCGGAACGGTGACCTACGGGCAACTGATCATTAGTGCGGTCCCTCTGGGCGTCGGAAGTTTGCCCAGTCCCTCCCGTATGTATTCGTGGTCGCTAGGCGCTGCAGGGGGTGGTTCGGTCCCTTCAATGCCCGCTAACCACGCGGTATCGAAAGCAGGCAGAGGTGCTCGGATGTGGGCAAGCCCAAACGGGTTACGCCCCCTGTCTGCTTGAGACCGTGTCCAAAATGAGTCTAGCCCATAATGGTTTCGGAGTGTTGCATGAGGGGTACTTCCCCCCTTGCAGCCCCCCTTCAACCAGTCAGTCTTCCTCCGAGAAGAAAAGCCGAGAGCGCCCCAAATAGGCCCGAAGCCCTAGATACACTCCGTGCTTACCTACGGACAACTGAACTCAACCAGCGAGTTCATGTTGGCAGCTTTTGCTCCGCCTTTGTATGAGCTGTTTAAGAGGTGAGCGGACTTATTCCGAATTTTGTGTTTTGCGTAACGACTTTCTTCCATATGTTAGTGGGCATGGTTGTCTAACTTGGTGTTTGCGAAATTTGTACGCGCTTGCCGTACCAGCTTCGTGTGTACGTATGTATGTACATAGAGGAGCTTTTAGACTCGTTAGTATGTTAGTTTTTGTGTGTACGTCTATGTATGTATGTATGTTAATATATTTGTACCTATGTGCAGTTGTAAGACCATGATGATGTGATGGTGATGTTGAATGTGTTATTGTAGCATAGGCAAAGTTACGTTACAGTCCCCCTCCCCCTTCGACGGACGACAAGTTGCGGTATTCTTTACCAGAGTACATTGTACACTGGCTCGGTCGGTATGTGTGTGGAGAGATCTTATTTTATTTTTATGCAAATTTTTTTTTTTTTTTT